>NC_040891.2:14157760-14169736 GCF_900634795.4 Betta splendens | reverse complement strand
TTGAGAGAGCTGTGGAACCGGCCACGCGTGATGTCATTGTGTGTGTGTTTGGTGTGTGTGCGGTGCACACGCTGCAGGATCTTGGAGTCGTGCCTTGATGCGAATCAATAGCAGGACTCCAGGGGAAACGGGAGGAGGGACGCGCGTGCTGCTTTGCCCTTTGAGACACAAGCACGGTCACATCCTGTTGCTGGCTCAGTCCGAGCTTCACTCCACTGCAGCTCAGTGTTTCTAATAAGTTACTGTGGTCGTTTCACATGGATGTCTCCTCTCAGCAGGTCTTGTGGTTCCAGTTTCTCTTTAGCTGAACGTGTGTGTCCGTGGTGTGTGTGGATAAGAAGCTACAGAGCTGATGAAGTAGGACGAGTGAGGTGGCAGGTAATAAATTAATTATGGCCGTGCTGTGCAGGAGGCATCGATTCCTCTCTGTCTCTATAGGACTCATCAGTGTGAAGGAGAACGCTCCATCGTTGTTTCCACATCAAACACAACATTAGACGTTTGACTTTGTTTCAGAATAAGAATCATTCTTGTTTTTCTAGATGGAGCTTCGTAAGTTGCATTAACCTTTTGACATCCTTCCTCGTCTCTTATCCTGCGGAGGAAAGCTTAAGTTGTTAATCTTGGTGGTTCTGGTTCTTGCTTTTATCAGTGTCCTTTGTGCTCTTGCTGTAATTCTCTAATGAAGTCATGAAAGCTGCTGCTGACACAGTACATAAGTCCATAGTGCCCCCTGCTTCTCCATCTTCTGTCCCAGACAGTTATTCAATCCGCTCTGTCCCAGTGGAGACTGAAGGCGGAGGAGGAGGACGTGTCTTTAAAGTTACAGACGTGTATGAAGTGATGGAATAAAGTGTCTGTGCAGATTCATGGAAGGAAACCTCCAAAGTGTCATCTCCAGACTTCACAGGCGTCAGGGCAGCGGACGGTGGACCTCTCGATTGAGTTGGTGAAACATGAAAAGGCATAAAGGGGAGATTAGGAATGATTGATGCCGAGTCCTGTTGCTGCTGAGCTGCTCAAAGTGAAGGGTTCAGTCCCTCGTACAGTAAAGGCTGACTAATACTTAGTCAGCACAGAGATCACGTTCGTTAGCTGATAAAGCATCCAGCATTGAAGGGGCTTTTAAACTGTACACACCTGCTTGCTTTAATCTCAACCCCACAATAACCGTGTGAAACCGTGGGTCCAGTCAGAGGACGTGTGTCTGCTGCTAAATCCCAGGAGATGAAAGGATGTGCTGAGTAGCCGTGAGTGTTGACCCTGAGTGCGACGGTGCAGGAGATGCAGGGTGACTTTTAATCCGCTCCGGTAGCTTGTCCCGGGTACACACACACACACACACACACACACACACACTTCCCAGCAGCATCCTGACTTGGAGCTGACTGTGTGTCTCCTGCTACCGTCACGCTTCAAGCCTGGTGTGTGTCTCTTCCACGGTCCTCCTGTGGCTCGTGCCTGTGAGGATTGCCATTCAAATCGGGCTGTGAGTGTATCTGCTCCGTCCTTGTTGGACGTCACCGACAGGCCCCCCGCGGGGGCCGGCTCTAATCCCATTCATCTACTTTACTACAGCAACGCGTGGCCGGCCCAGGCCCAGGCCCCAGGCCCAGCCCAGGTCCAGGCCAGCCAGGCCAGGACCAGACCAGGTCCCCGGTGTCAGGCCTGCACCACTGATGCTGCTGCAGTGATGATGGGCTGGTGGGACGCGTGGTGCTGTGGCCTGTTGCTTCTGTTGTGCTTGGTTGAGCCTCCGGTAGTGGGAGCTGCACTGCAGCCGCCATGTTGGACCCTGGTGCCAAGCTGCAGCCACGGCGCGTATTTCAGCGCCTTTCTTTTAATGCAGAGCCATTTTAAACCCCAACAATCCCCCTGTAAGCTTCTTGCTTTTGTGTGCAGCACTATGTCCTCTCTTCCCTCCTCCCACCTCCAGTACATCAGGGATTTTTGAGGTGCTGTGATAACAACGAGGTTACAGAGGAGCTTCATGTTTGACTTTAGGGGCATTAATGTGACAAACAGCTGATCATTGTCAGCCCTCAGTGATTCAGGGTATCGCTGCAGTGATGAATGTGTGTTTGTGGAGGACCACGCGCAGCTGTCTGTGACTGATGTTCTGTTTAGCTTGTCTTGATGAAACCCTCATCATGCTGTTATTAGACTCGCTCCAGAGTCTTGTTTCTTATGCACACTCGTTCCTGGGTGGAATTTAGTTTGCAGAGAGACATTTTCCATGTTTTCGTATCAGGTGACGCTTTCATTCGCCTTGCTTCGTTCTTTGTACAGCCTCGTGTCATTTTTCTCCTCTCCTCTGTCTTTACTAGGTCAGTAGTCAGAGCTAACTGTTAATCTCCTGCAGCTCCAGTCCTTCTCTTAACAGGCTTTGCTCCTAATTGAGAAACTCTAAAATTACCATCTGCAGGCATTTTCTGAGAGAAATGTCACTGGGGGTTTGTGCATGCATTCAATTCTAAGCATCAATAAAACGAAGTTGCCAGATGATCAGCTGACGTGAGTCGAGAGCATTGTTGTTCATCAACCAGCGATTTACTGTAGATGATTGTTTAGTAATACCTTCTTTATTAGAATTGGTCATGGACCTTGCCTTCACACTAATTAATGTCTTCATTCTCTGTGTACTTTAGCATCAGATCACTTGTGTATTGATTCTGCCAGTGTCGGCCTTTATCTCGCACAGTTTGAAGTCCGAGATCAGACCTGATTGCTCCAGGGCCCGTCCGATCAATACACATTGTCCAGGAGATGAGATGATGCTAAAACACTAGAATCATGCAGGTTCATTGACCCCAACTGCTAATTGTTGTCAGGATATGACAGAAAGTGTAGTTTTTGGTTTGCATATTTTTTTTTTATTCTTGTAAAATGAGCTAAATAAATTAAAAAGAAAAAAAAAGGATTGTTGAGTTGAGATGGGGTAAGTCCATTGACAGGACAAGACGGACTCAGGATGCAGCAGCAGAGACCCGCACCCTCTTTCTGTACGCACGTGGACTGACAGCTTAATTGTGGGTATTGATTTCTACACCTAATCCTCCCATGTGTGTAAAAGCCTCCTCACCAATAATCCTGCCTGTTTTTTTTTTTTTTTTGGCTGCATCTGCAAAGTCAGACCTTTTTTAACAATACAAATAGAGAAAAGGATAGTAATGGCATTTAAAGCAGAAATAGATATGTTTTAACACTGGGTGGTGAATCTGTTAATGGTTTTCATAAATGCCACAACCAGTGAAGGGATGATAAGGAGGGCAGGAGTGGGGGAGGGTGGGCGCTGCTCATCTGCTCCTCACGTTAGCAGGTTCCCGGATTCCCGTCTGTCACCCCTCTTTTGCTAATCCTCATCGCTTCCTCATCCCTGCCCCCAACCCATCTACCACGTCTCACTTGGCTTTATCTAAGCGTTTAAAGCATATAGCATTCTGGACAGGGAGGGATGAGGTGGAGGCAGGGAGAGACCGTGGCAACAGCCTAGAGGTGTGAAAGGCTTCACAGGAGGGGGAGGGGGGGAGATGTGACTAGGTCAGATTCACATGATCACACTTGAACTTGAGTCACTGTTGGAGATTACAGATTTGGTGAAGAGGACACTTCCTGCACAGAGCATGTGGTCATTTCCTGTTTCCACGGGAGTGAGCGATCGACAGCAAAGCAACAAACAATGTAAGAAATACATTTCAAATCCAAAATCCTTTTAATTATGGCACCATCGGATGAAGGTAATCGTTTTCTGCTTCCTCCTCACATCCTCGTCTTCAGACCTTAATGCTGCTGACGGTGAAGTTATGATGAGCTCCTATCTGAAATCCTTGAACCATGACAGTCAAATATAATGTCGAGTTCCACTAGACCCAGGTCTGACCTCACCTCACCCACTCAGCCTGCACCTACTCCCTGGCCTTGGGATCTAACATTGAGCTCACTGGAGTGAGGGCTGCTGTGTGTTGTTTGTGTGTTTAGAGCCTGAAGAGCACTTTCCCTGAGCAAAGCTCCACACTTCTAGTGCGGTCTCAGTTTGTTTTAGTGCTGACGTGCATCGCTGCACCCCACAAAACACACATTCACCTTCAAAATTCCTCAGATCATAACGTGTGTGTGTGTGTGTGGCAGTGACACAGCAAGAAACGGGGAGAGAGTGAGACTGGAAAACATTCCTGACATAACAAAACATGTTGGAGGGAGGAGAGAGAGGAAGTTGGGCCTTTCTCTGGCAGCATTCTTAAAGTGACAGTGTGGAATGAGGCGCAGGCAGGAGGGTCCACAGTGACAGTAACCACCTCCAGCTTCTCCCCGTCCAGCGTCCACCCAGGACTCGCGCTCGTCTCCCGGGGTGACGGTTGTTTTAGGAATCTAAAAATGAACGTCCTGTTGTGTCTAAACGCCGCTGCCTCGTCTCCAGGCCGCTTCTGTTTCTCATTTAGGCCCAGCGGTTTCAGACTCCAGCGCTTCCCAAACACTGCGTTCTGTCCCAAGCCCACGTTGGCGCTTCCAAAGAGCTGATGAAGTGTGTTTCACATGCACAGCTTCATGAAGTCAAGCAGCATTTCCAGCTTCGAGAACCGTGCGTAACTGACACTAAAAACTGTGCACTGCAGGAAAAGTCAGTTTAGCTTTTTAAAGGTATATTGGTTTGTATGTCTATTTGTGCATCACTGTTTTATCTCTAAACATTCATCTATATATTCATTAACCCTCGTTTCCCTCATCTCTTTGGAGGTCCAGTTAATCTATTGATGCATGTTTTGCAGCTGGTTGACTCCGTGTCTGTCAGTCATCCGCTAACGTGTGGCTGAAAACTGCTGCTTCTGCGTTTTCTGTGCTTAAAGTATCACTGGCCGAAAGAGGAGAGTTCATACTGGGAATATGTGGCACGTGGCCTGAAGCACTGAAGGATTGATGACTGCGCAGGTGTGAATGTATTGCAAATTATAACATTTCAGCTCGGTGAAGCCTTTGGTCTAAATGAGGCTGTAGTTATGTAAGGTTTACCTTTTCAACCACATCCTGGACCACAGGACCACACGAGATCTGGGCTCAGACGAGACGATGACTGGAGTCCTTTTCTGATCAGATGTTCTCTTTTATCAGCTCGTACTATGGATTTAGATTTCTAACGTACTGGTTCCTGTGGAGCAAAATAAACGAGAGGCGGAGGAGCTGTTTGCGTGTCAGAAGCCAGGTGGCAGTCGGCCTCTGCCCGTTTCCTCAAGTCTGCATGTTTTTAAAAAAGCTATGAGTATTGAAGATGCAGCGCCGCGAGCTCAAACTGTTACACGTCCGCGTGGTTCTGTGGAATCAGGTCACTCTGTGGTGACCGTAGTCAACCATCCAGTAGCTGAGCCGTCCTCGAGTGGCATCTGTGGGCTCTTAGTCAAACGCGTTGCGTGACAATTCGACTGCCAGCGGTTTCTGTTTCAGCAAGAACACAGCATTTGCCTGGTGATGTTCGGTAACTGGTGCCTGACTTTCCCCAGCGTGACAGTGATAGCAAAACCAACACGTGAAAACAAAGGGGATGTCATGGCAACTGTACAGCATTAACGAGCATTATGTGTCTCCTTGAGGATCTTTGGAGACGTTCCGATGCTTGATGAACGGTGTCCAGCCTCCATCACTGCCTTCGTTCTGATAACCAGATGTCACAACATGTAAATTGTGCCTCCACACCTGCTTTACATTGGATTTTTCAGGCACAGAAACTGCTGATCTTCTCAAACAAAAGCCAGAAATTCCAGTGGAGGTCGACAACAAGAGAGTGAATAGATTTGTAGTAAACCAGTCAGGTTGGAGTCTCCTCCTCAATGCTCAGACCCATGACTCGTTTATCAGTTATGATGAAGCAGCTTGGTTTTACCTGCAGCTTCAGACCGAGTCCACGAATATAGGATGTCTGTGAAATGTCTCTGTGCATCGTGGTCTTAGTGTTGAATCACTGATTGATGTGTAAAGTGGGGAAGTCCCAGTTAATTTCACTTTCCCTCGCTGCCTGCATCTTTGACTCATATCCATCATATCATACAAACTAGTGGAGTCTAATTGCACTAAAAATTTCAAGAATTATCAAAGTATGATGAGCTTCTAAGAGGCTTCACAGTGGAGGTTAGCCTGTCTTCCTCTGTGTGATTGTGACTTTGAAAGCTGAGGAAGGCAGAGCTGAGTCATTTCACGCTCTGTTTGATCATCACTTGGTAACAAACATGCATCCATCCATCCGTCTGACTTCTGCAGGTCCATGCAGGCGCTGGGCTTTCTGTGGAGGGTGCGACCGGTCTGTGCTGTAGCTGTAGCTCCAGTGCGGTTCTGGCTCTGTGCTGTGGGTGGGTGTGAGCAGAGCTTCATCAAGCCCTGCACCAGGCGATTTCCTTTCACTCTGATCGCATCAGTAGAGAGGAAGAGGGGGGCGAGTACAAAGTGGATGAAATCTTCATCATAGACAAAGGAGACGAGGCTGCTTATTTCATTCCCGTCCTCGCCCTGTGGTGTTCAGAATCACTCCCTCCTCCTCTCAGTCTGGATGTTCGTCCTCTCTGAACTCAGCCCCTGGTGGAGGTCAGGCAGCTCCTCGTGTCCATCGTCCTGTCTTTCTTTTCCAGTCAAACCTCACTTGCAGCGTGTGAATCCACTCCCGCTCCCTTTAATCTTCTGGCACTGAATGCGAATTGCTGCTACATGACTTCTAGCCCTGTGGGAAACCCTGGAGCCCCAATAGAGTGTTTCTGTAAAGAACCAGTTCATTATTGTTATATAATGGCACGTGTGCAACTGTTGAACTCAACCAAAGAAAAGGACAGAATCGTATCAGTGCGCTTCCTGCAAACTCAGTTTTGTCCTGATTATTACAGAAATGATAGCATGTGGTGTGATAAGTGTAGCTGCTGACAGGGGAAAGAAGAGGAATGCAGCAAAGTTGTTTTGTTGAATGGATTAAATCTGTAACTTAAACTCTAATCCAGGAAAATATGCATGCGGTTGATTTAGGCATTAAAGCTGAAACCGAGGCTCAGTTAGTATCTGGACTGCAATAAAGAAAGGAGCCGTGGCTCAGTTGATGAGAAGAGATTCAGTAAAGAGACGGAGGGAACATTGAAAATGTGAGTGAGAAGCAGGAAGGAGACTTGAGCGAGCGCCGAGTGGAACAGAGACATAACAGAGGCGCTGCTGCAGGAGAACGCACAAACACAGGCCTGAGAGCCGACGACAGCCTCGCGTCTCAGATTCCACCGATGATGCAGGAGTTTGACACGACTTTATCACCCGGCAGCTACCGAGCAAACGTGTGAAATTCCTCCAATGCTTTTGGTTCCATGTTAACGGTGCTTCAGTGAATGACCTTTAGCTCCTAATGCAGCTCTGCTTCAAGCCCCGTCTCAGACAAAGATGCTCTTTGATCGTTGTTTTATCTGTGGCCTTTTCTGATGCGTATCATAAACTCTGTCATTGTGAAGTGGTATTTTTCTGTGTTTGAACTGATGATGGATAAGTTTGCTTCCTCAGTTCAGAGCCGATTAATGAGGTTCCTTGTCCTCAAATAAGTGATGACGGTCAGCGCTGCAGCTCTATGAGCGCTCTGAACAGGTGTGTGTGCGTCTGTGCGTGTCTGTGCGTGTGCGACCACTGAGTAAACGCCTCCGGCATCCTGGCCGGGTGGAGGCCGGCGATGCTGAGGAGTGAATGTG
Organism: Betta splendens; assembly: GCF_900634795.4. Lineage (NCBI taxonomy): Eukaryota > Metazoa > Chordata > Actinopteri > Anabantiformes > Osphronemidae > Betta > Betta splendens. The sequence continues at coordinate 14,162,042 of NC_040891.2, read as the reverse complement.
ATCCGTAGCCCAGTTGTTGCCACCTGTCTCTCTTGGCTGGAGTTTCCCTGCTGCTGCTGCCGCTGCTGTGCATGATCTTTATTCTACAGCAGTCTCTAACGCAACGTTGGGTTAAATTTATCTCGTTCTCTCCAGCTACAGGATGCGCTGAGCGGAGCCAGTATTCACACGGAGCCGAGCTCACCAGGGGACGTCCAGGGGGGGCGTGGTAATGAGAGCCGTCCTCCACTGGGCTCGTTCGCGCTCCTGGACGGTCGGCCGCCGGCAGAGCAGCTGCCGGGGTCTCAGGGAGCGCCTCGCTGGTATGCATGTTGTGCAGGATGACTGGCTGCGGCCACAGAACAGGGTGTGGACACATTTCTCATGTGTTCATACGGTTTCGCGCAGAGCAGCTGTGTGCTCTGATTTTGGTTTGACAATTAGGGTAATTAAATGAGTCACTGCTCGTCCGCCTGCAGTTGAAACAACTAATACTTCCTAATATATCAGTGCACAGAGGCTTGTGTTGGGACTGAATAAAGACCCATGTCTTCATGGGGTCGGGGTCGGGTGGAGGGTCGGTTCTGGGAACTCTGCAGACCTGGGTCTGTTTTCATGGACTCGAGGCTGAGGACTCAACGTGTGCCTCCCTGCTTCGCTCCATCGCTCCTCTGCACAGTTTCCTGGTGAGCGCCGTAAGGAACCGTGATTAATATAGCCTCTAATGAAACGAGGAGCGTCCCCGTGTGCGTTCGTGCTGCAGGAGTTCTGCCTGAGCACGACCAGTTAATGGTTTTCAGAGTCATTTTCAGTGAAACTGCTCCAGTTCCTGCCTGAACTGAGCGCTCCACATCCTGAGTTGACAAAAGAGAACTGATTCAGATTCAATCAACAGCAGCTGAAATGTGGAATGTTTCCTTTACTGAGGGAAAACCATCCCTCCACACGTCCGTCCTGCTGCTGTTTAACTGATGCTGTACTTCGTTGGTGCTTTTTTTTTTTTACGTAACCAATGAAAAACTACTGTGTCTACTTTTAAATACTGAGACTTTGTAAAGCCTCATTGACTCAAAAAACACTCTCCTGGGGTGTTTGGAATCAGCTGCTTATTTTTGGCCAAATTCGCTGATCATGAGAAAAATTTATTATTAATGAACATGTGCCTCAGTGGTTTTTGCTAATTGGCTCAAGGAGGAATGGGTCATTAGTGGTCAGTGCTAAATGTTGGTCTTTTTCAGGCTGTGATGAGGTATTGAAGGTCTGGTTCTTTATTCCATAAACGGCTGCAGAACCTTTTCTTTTTCACATCCTCGGCGTGAGTCCTGACTTTTTTCGGTGCTGACTATGTTTGAAGCTGGTCCTGTCTCTCATCACATATTCACCCATTCATATATAACACTACAGACGCCCGGTCTGATAGCGCAGGAGTCATTAGCTCCTGTAGGAGGGGACCGCGTCCTGGTGGGTTCTGTTGGACCGTACCAGGTTTGCTGAGAGCAGCTCGGTTCCGGTTCCCTCCTGGTGCCGAGTCGCTCTCTTTATTTCCTCCTCGTTTGTCATCCCTCTCCTCCTTCCCTTCACCTTCACAGCCGATTGCTTCCTCTCTGTCATCGCGTTTCCTCCCACTCGCTCATTCCCACTCTGTCTTTCATCCACATTGTCAGCTTCCTTTCAACTTTTTCGCCCACGTGTGCTTCTCACCAGCTCGGTTGATGTTCAGACTTGTACACACGGTCGACCCGTGTGCACATCTGCAGACACAAAGCTTAGTTTAACATGGGTGCAATCAAAGCGCAGCGACTTAAATAGGCGTTTAATGGAAACCTGAGCTTTAAGTTGTCACAAGCCTCCAAAACTGAAAGACGAGGAAGTTCCTCAGACGTCTGTAATAGAAGACGACATCAGTTTAGAAGACGTGTGAGATAATTGCTCTAATGCTTCAGCCTGCAGCTGCTGCGGCGGCTCATGTAATGGTTTGTGGGTGGACGTGTTGAGGCCGGTGGTGGTTGTCTGCTTATCAGGTTTGGATGCAGCCCCTCCCTGACACTGTGTCAACATCAGATTTTAAACCCGATTCACTTCTGTCAGACACTTTCTTTTATTGACGCCTTTTGTTTGCTCACCTGTGTCTTTGTTTTGCCACAGTTACTATTTCAATAAAATGTCACGCGTGAAGCAATAGGAGCAAACGCAATTGTCCACTGTATTTAGAAGTGTAGCGCTCTCAACCGTTCTCCTTTCATTGTTTTTCTAAAGCGTTGAAATCATTTTGTGCCTCGTGAAACGTGTGGGATCTCCAGCAAGGAACCGATGCGCTGCAGCAGAGCAGTGGGGGACACGTTTTGTGCAGCACCATGAATATTTATGACTCCCAAACCGCCTGCTGTACAGTGTTACACCCACATCCTCACTAACAGGACCGACGCATGGAGAGTTTACAGCAGGTTTGATCACAACCTGAAAAGTGAGCAGAATTGAACTGGACGCCTGTGAGCTTTGTTGTGGTGAGGAATGCTACGCATGGTAAAACAAAGGCCGGGAATCACTTTAATGTGCGGCTGGTGTGACATGATGAATCAGGTGATGTGGCTTGGACCCGCACCAGTGGCAGCGGGAGAGTCTGTTCAGGCATTATGGGCGAGACGTCCCCTCAAAGGATGGGAGATTAAGAGGCTCACTGGGGAACAGGCATTTATTTAAGTGCTCCACTCCACCGGACCCGTGTACAAAAGCAAATGCTGATAATTGAGGTGGGAAGTAAAACCTGACCGTTGGCTGCTGGGGGAAAACAGTCCTCTCCCAGTCAGACCAGCGCCGGCCTTCTACACCCGGTTTCCCTAAATGAATGCCTCTTTGTTTGATGTGTTGCTGAGGCCCCGAGCTGCTTCACCTCCACCGTCTGACGCTGTCCACGCATCATTCAGCAGTCTCACTCACACTTGCTGCTGTTTGTATTCACCAATAGTCCCCTTTACATCGGATCATGGAAGTTCACTGATAGCTCTGCTTAGTGTGTTTCCGTCAGTAAGTTGATTTGATGTGGATGTCTTTAGTTTTATTTATTGCGTTCTCTAACCAGATGCCTTCTGCTCTCTCTTCCATGTCGCTGCTGCTGCTGCTGCTGATGCTATCGTCATCCAACAGGTAAATAAATCCTTCCTTCATCGTCCTCTCCCTGTCGCTCAGTGCTGATTCAGTGGCTGCCACACACTTGCTCTTGCACCTCACGCTGGTCTCGTCGTTTGGAGGATGTGTGCGTTGCTACGGCTTCAACAACGCGTGCGACGCCGGCAGCTAGCGGCGGTCCCGTTGCTATGGTTCCTTTGTCTGATCAGGACTTTGGAGCTCAGCACGTGGAAGGTGTTTTCATGTGGCATTCTAGCTTTTGCATAATGGTATTTTTAGAAAGAGTTTTCATATCGCTGCACAAAAGAGGTGTGCGTGTGTGTCTGTGTGCGTGCGTGCGTGCACTCACTCAGCCCAAATCCCCCTGGAACATATTAATGAGGAAATTGGCAGCTTTCTCGTTCTGTAATTTGTGGGTCGGGTCACGATCCGAGGTCGTCTGACGTCCCCCAGGAGACCACGTGTGATGTATCTGCCCTCCTGCTGATTCTCTGTCAACAGGCGAGTTGCGTTGTTAGAGACGGGGATCACAGTGGGAGCGATTTCATTACTGTCTGCTTCCAGAGCATTTCAGGTAACAGTGAAAACAACTGGATGGAAATGAACTCGTATTTTATTTGCAAATGTAGGCAAACACTTTCCACAACACAAACAGTGTTACCTTATTTAACGTGACGCATGTTTAATTTTAACTTAATTTTGAAGGAGGAAACATCACATTTGGCTGATTCAGATGAACGTAGGAGTCATTTCTACTTCACAGGCTGAAATCCAGACCCGTGTTTGTCCTTCTCGCAGTCTGTGTGTTCATATTTTCCATTGGCTTCCTGTTATGAATGAAGGCATGTGGAGAGAGAAAGCCCGCACCTCTGTTTATTTATGTTTCCACAATTGCGGCGGTGGTAGCGGCCGCTAACGGTACCTGGAGACAACCTGCTGGTTAAAATGACGCGAGGCTCCGTCTGACGTTAAAATGAGTCACGCGTGAAAGGAACGAGCGCGTCCTAAGATCAGGGACGTGCTTTGAGAGCTCGTCTCCTGCTCTTTAATCTGTCTGTGAGCTGATCAGACTCGCACACAGACTCGGTGAATGACAACGTATCAGACATTCATGTGCGAAGGCTGCTGCCACAACAACAGCTGAGCACCAAGGACTTAAACACGCCTTCTTTTTTGG
>NC_040891.2:14130260-14152760 GCF_900634795.4 Betta splendens | reverse complement strand
TGATACAGTTGTCATTCACCGATGTCTGTGTGCGAGTCTGATCAGCTCACAGACAGATTAAAGAGCAGGAGACGAGCTCTCAAAGCACGTCCCTGATCTTAGGACGCGTTCGTTCCTTTCACGCGTGACTCATTTTAACGTCAGACGGAGCCTCGCGTCATTTTAACCAGCAGGTTGTCTCCAGGTACCGTTAGCGGCCGCTACCACCGCCGCAATTGTGGGAAACATAAATAAACAGAGGTGCGGGCTTTCTCTCTCCACATGCCTTCATTCATAACAGGAAGCCAATGGAAAATATGAACACACAGACTGCGAGGAGGACAAACACGGGTCTGGACTTCAGCCTGTGAAGTAGAAATGACTCCTACGTTCATCTGAATCAGCCAAATTGATGTGTTTCCTCCTTCAAAATTAAGTTAAAATTAAACATGCGTCACGTTAAATAAGGTAACACTGTTTGTGTTGTGGAAAGTGTTTGCCTACATTTGCAAATAAAATACGAGTTCATTTCCATCCAGTTGTTTTCACTGTTACCTGAAATGCTCTGGAAGCAGACAGTAATGAAATCGCTCCCACTGTGATCCCCGTCTCTAACAACGCAACTCGCCTGTTGACAGAGAATCAGCAGGAGGGCAGATACATCACACGTGGTCTCCTGGGGGACATCAGACGACCTCGGATCGTGACCCGACCCACAAATTACAGAACGAGAAAGCTGCCAATTTCCTCCTTAATATGTTCCAGGGGGATTTGGGCTGAGTGAGTGCACGCACGCACGCACACAGACACACACGCACACCTCTTTTGTGCAGCGATATGAAAACTCTTTCTAAAAATACCATTATGCAAAAGCTAGAATGCCACATGAAAACACCTTCCACGTGCTGAGCTCCAAAGTCCTGATCAGACAAAGGAGCCGCGTGTTAAAAGCTGACACGCTCAGAAATCCGCTCAGCGAGGCTGAACGCTCCCTGAAACTATGTTCACGGGATCCTGCCATCGGCACCCTGGACGCACCAGGCCTGGTGCGGCGACTGGTAACCATAGCAACGGGACCGCCGCTAGCTGCCGGCGTCGCACGCGTTGTTGAAGCCGTAGCAACGCACGCATCCTCCAAACGACGAGACCAGCGTGAGGTGCAAAGAGCAAGTGTGTGGCAGCCACTGAATCAGCACTGAGCGACAGGGAGAGGACGATGAGGGAAGGATTTATTTACCTGTTGGATGATGATAGCATCAGCAGCAGCAGCAGCAGCGACATGGAAGAGAGAGCAGAAGGCATCTGGTTAGAGAACGCAATAAATAAAACTAAAGACATCCACATCAAATCAACTTACTGACGGAAACACACTAAGCAGAGCTATCAGTGAACTTCCATGATCCGATGTAAAGGGGACTATTGGTGAATACAAACAGCAGCAAGTGTGAGTGAGAGCTGCTGAATGGATGCGTGGACAGCGTCAGACGGTGGAGGTGAAGCAGCTCGGGGCCTCAGCAACACATCAAACAAAGAGGCATTCATTTAGGGAAACCGGGTGTAGAAGGCCGGCGCTGGTCTGACTGGGAGAGGACTGTTTTCCCCCAGCAGCCAACGGTCAGGTTTTACTTCCCACCTCAATTATCAGCATTTGCTTTTGTACACGGGTCCGGTGGAGTGGAGCACTTAAATAAATGCCTGTTCCCCAGTGAGCCTCTTAATCTCCCATCCTTTGAGGGCGACGTCTCGCCCATTAATGCCTGAACAGACTCTCCCGCTGGCACTGGTGCGGGTCCAAGCCACATCACCTGATTCATCATGTCACACCAGCCGCACATTAAAGTGATTCCCGGCCTTTGTTTTACCATGCGTAGCATTCCTCACCACAACAAAGCTCACAGGCGTCCAGTTCAATTCTGCTCACTTTTCAGGTTGTGATCAAACCTGCTGTAAACTCTCCATGCGTCAGGTCCTGTTAGTGAGGATGTGGTGTAACACTGTACATGAGGCAGGCTGTTTGGGAGTCATAAATATTCATGGTGCTGCACAAAAACGTGTCCCCCACTGCTCTGCTGCAGCGCATCGGTTCCTTGCTGGAGATCCCACACGTTTCACGAGGCACAAAATGATTTCAACGCTTTAGAAAAACAATGAAAGGAGAACGGTTGAGAGCGCTACACTTCTAAATACAGTGGACAATTGCGTTTGCTCCTATTGCTTCACGCGTGACATTTTATTGAAATAGTAACTGTGGCAAAACAAAGACACAGGTGAGCAAACAAAAGGCGTCAATAAAAGAAAGTGTCTGAGACAGAAGTGAATCTGGGTTTAAAATCTGATGTTGACACAGTGTCAGGGAGGGGCTGCATCCAAACCTGATAAGCAGACAACCACCACCGGCCTCAACACGTCCACCCACAAACCATTACATGAGCCGCCGCAGCAGCTGCAGGCTGAAGCATTAGAGCAATTATCTCACACGTCTTCTAAACTGATGTCGTCTTCTATTACAGACGTCTGAGGAACTTCCTCGTCTTTCAGTTTTGGAGGCTTGTGACAACTTAAAGCTCAGGTTTCCATTAAACGCCTATTTAAGTCGCTGCGCTTTGATTGCACCCATGTTAAACTAAGCTTTGTGTCTGCAGATGTGCACACGGGTCGACCGTGTGTACAAGTCTGAACATCAACCGAGCTGGTGAGAAGCACATGTGGGCGAAAAAGTTGAAAGGAAGCTGACAATGTGGATGAAAGACAGAGTGGGAATGAGCAAGTGGGAGGAAACGCGATGACAGAGAGGAAGCAATCGGCTGTGAAGGTGAAGGGAAGGAGGAGAGGGATGACAAACGAGGAGGAAATAAAGAGAGCGACTCAGCACCAGGAGGGAACCGGAACCGAGCTGCTCTCAGCAAACCTGGTACGGTCCAACAGAACCCACCAGGACGCGGTCCCCGTCCTACAGGAGCTAATGACTCCTGCGCTCATCAGGACCGGGCGTCTGTAGTGTTATAAATATGAATGGGTGAATATGTGATGAGAGACAGGACCAGCTTCAAACATAGTCAGCACCGAATAAAAGTCAGGACTCACGCCGAGGATGTGAAAAAGAAAAGGTTCTGCAGCCGTTTATGGAATAAAGAACCAGAACCTTCAATACCTCATCACAGCCTGAAGAAAAGACCAACATTTAGCACTGACCACTAATGACCCATTCCTCCTTTGAGCCAATTAGCAAAAACCACTGAGGCACATGTTCATTAATAATAAATTTTTCTCATGATCAGCGAATTTGGCCAAAATAAAGCAGCTGATTCCAAACACCCCAGGAGAGTGTTTGTTTGAGTCAATGAGGCTTTACAAAGTCTCAGTATTTAAAAGTAGACACAGTAGTTTTTCATTGGTTACAGTAAAAAAAAAAAAAAAAAGCACCAACGAAGTACAGCATCAAGTTAAACAGCAGCAGGACGGACGTGTGGAGGGATGGTTTTCCCTCAGTAAAGGGAACATTCCACATTTCAGCTGCTGTTGATATGAATCTGAATCAGTTCTCTTTTGTCAACTCAGGATGTGGAGCGGCTCAGTTCAGGCAGGAACTGGAGCAGTTTCACTGAAAATGACTCTGAAAACCATTAACTGGTCGTGCTCAGGCAGAACTCCTGCAGCACGAACGCACACGCGGACGCTCCTCGTTTCATTAGAGGCGTAATTAATCACGGGTCCTTAACGGCGCTCACAAGGAAACTGTGCAGAAGGAGCGATGGAGCGAAGCAGGGAGGCACACGTTGAGTCCTCAGCCTCGAGTCCATGAAAACAGACCCAGGTCTGCAGAGTTCACAGAACCGACCCTCCACCCGACCCCGACCCCATGAAGACATGGGTCATTTATTCAGTCCCAACACAAGCCTCTGTGCACTGATATAATTAGGAAGGTATTAGTTGTTTCAACTGCAGGCTGACGAGCAGTGACTCATTTAATTACCCTAATTGTCAAACCAAAATCAGAGCACAGCAGCTGCTCTGGCGGCGAAACCGTATGAACACATGAGAAATGTGTCCACACCCTGTTCTGTGGCCGCAGCCAGTCATCCTGCACAACATGCAAATACCAGCGAGGCGCTCCCTGAGACCCCGGCAGCTGCTCTGCCGGCGGCCGACCGTCCAGGAGGCGCGAACGAGCCCAGTGGAGGACGGCTCTCATTACCACGCTCCCTGGACGTCCCCTGGTGAGCTCGGCTCCGTGTGAATACTGGCTCCGGCTCAGCGCATCCTGTAGCTGGAGAGAACGAGATAAATTTAACCCAACTGTTGCGTTAGAGACTGCTGTAGAATAAAGATCATGCAGCAGCAGCGGCAGCAGCAGCAGGGAAACTCCAGCCAAGAGAGACAGGTGGCAACAACTGGGCTACGGATCACATTCACTCCTCCAGCATCGCCGGCCTCCACCCGGCCAGGATGCCGGAGGCGTTACTCAGTGGTCGCACACGCACAGACACGCACAGACGCACACACACCTGTTCAGAGCGCTCATAGAGCTGCAGCGCTGACCGTCATCACTTATTTGAGGACAAGGAACCTCATTAATCGGCTCTGAACTGAGGAAGCAAACTTATCCATCATCAGTTCAAACACAGAAAAATACCACTTCACAATGACAGAGTTTATGATACGCATCAGAAAAGGCCACAGATAAAACAACGATCAAAGAGCATCTTTGTCTGAGACGGGGCTTGAAGCAGAGCTGCATTAGGAGCTAAAGGTCATTCACTGAGAAGCACCGTTAACATGGAACCAAAAGCATTGGAGGAATTTCACACGTTTGCTCGGTAGCTGCCGGGTGATAAAAGTCGTGTCAAACTCCTGCATCATCGGTGGAATCTGAGACGCGAGGCTGTCGTCGGCTCTCAGACATAACAGAGGCGCTGCTGCAGGAGAACGCACAAACACAGGCCTCTGTTCCACTCGGCGCTCGCTCAAGTCTCCTTCCTGCTTCTCACTCACATTTTCAATGTTCCCTCCGTCTCTTTACTGAATCTCTTCTCATCAACTGAGCCACGGCTCCTTTCTTTATTGCAGTCCAGATACTAACTGAGCCTCGGTTTCAGCTTTAATGCCTAAATCAACCGCATGCATATTTTCCTGGATTAGAGTTTAAGTTACAGATTTAATCCATTCAACAAAACAACTTTGCTGCATTCCTCTTCTTTCCCCTGTCAGCAGCTACACTTATTCACACCACATGCTTTCATTTCTGTAATAATCAGGACAAAACTGAGTTTGCAGGAAGCAGCACTAATACGATTCTGTCCTTTTCTTTGGTTGAAGTTCAGACAGTTGCACACGTGCTCATTATATAACAATAATGAACTGGTTCTTTACAGAAACACTCTATTGGGGCTCCAGGGTTTCCCACAGGGCTAGAAGTCATGTAGCAGCATATTCAGCATTCAGTGCCAGGAGATTTAAAGGGAGCGGGAGTGGATTCACACGCTGCAAGTGAAGGTTTGACTGGAAAAGAAAGACAGGACAGATGGAGACGAGGAGCTGCCTGACCTCCACCAGGGGGCTGAGTTCAGAGAGGACGAACATCCAGACTGAGGAGGAGGAGGGAGTGAGTCTGAACACCACAGGGGCGAGGACGGGAATGAAGTAAAAGCAGCCTCGTCTCCTTTGTCTATGATGAAGATTTCATCCACTTTGTACTCGCCCCCCCTCTTCCTTCTCTACTGATGCGATCAGAGTGAAAGGGAAATGGCCTGGTGCAGGGCTGTGATGAAGCTCTGCTCACACCCACCCACAGCACAGAGCCAGAACCGCACTGGAGCTACAGCTACAGCACAGACCGGTCGCACCCTGCCACAGAGAAGCCCAGCGCCTGCAGAAGGCCTGCAGAAGGTCAGACGGATGGATGGATGCATGTTTGTTACCAAGTGATGATCAAACAGAGCAGTGAAATGACTCAGCTCTGCCTTCCTCAGCTTTCAAAGTCACAATCACACAGAGGAAGACAGGCTAACCTCCACTGTGAAGCCTCTTAGAAGCTCATCATACTTTGATAATTCTTGAAATTATTAGTGCAATTAGACTCCACTAGTTTGTATGATATGATGGATATGAGTCAAAGATGCAGGCAGTGAGGGAAAGTGAAATAAACTGGGACATCCCCACTTTAGACATCAATCAGTGATTAAACACTAAGGACCACAATGCACAGAGACATTTCACAGACATCCTGTATTCGTGGACTCGGTCTGAAGCTGCAGGTAAAACCAAGCTGCTTCATCATAACTGATAAACGAGTCATGGGTCTGAGCATTGAGGAGGAGACTCCAACCTGACTGGTTTACTACACTATCAAATTTCCTCTATTCTCAAACAAAAGCCAGAAATTCCAGTGGAGGTCAACAACAAGAGAGTGAAGATCAGCAATTTCTTTGCCTGAAAAATCCAATGTAAAGCAGGTGTGGAGGCACAATTTACATGTTGCACGTGATGGAGGCTGGACACCGTTCATCAAGCATCGGAACGTCTCCAAAGATCCTCAAGGAGACACATAATGCTCGTTAATGCTGTACAGTTGCCATGACATCCCCTTTGTTTTCACGTGTTGGTTTTGCTATCACTGTCACGCCGGGGAAAGTCAGGCACCAGTTACCGAACATCACCAGGCAAATGCTGTGTTCTTGCTGAAACAGAAACCGCTGGCAGTCGAATTGTCACGCAACGCGTTTGACTAAGAGCCCACAGATGCCACTCGAGGACGGCTCAGCTACTGGATGGTTGACTAGCGTCACCCACAGAGTGACCTGATTCCACAGAACCACGCGGACGAGTAGACAGTTTGTGCTCGCGGCGCTGCATCTTCAATACTCATAGCTTTTTTTAAAAACATGCAGACTTTGAGGAAACAGGGCAGAGGCCGACTGCCACCTGGCTTCTGACACGCAAACAGCTCCTCCGCCTCTCGTTTATTTTGCTCCACAGGAACCAGTACGTTAGAAATCTAAATCCATAGTACGAGCTGATAAAAGAGAACATCTGATCAGAAAAGGACTCCAGTCATCGTCTCGTCTGAGCCCAGAGCTCCGTGTGGTCCTGTGGGTCCAGGATGTGGTTGAAAAGGTAAACCTTACATAACTACAGACTCATTTAGACCAAAGGCTTCACCGAGCTGAAATGTTATAATTTGCAATACATTCAACCTGCGCAGTCATCAATCCTTCAGTGCTTCAGGCCACGTGTCACATATTCCCAGTATGAACTCTCCTCTTTCTGCCAGTGATACCTTTAAGCACAGAAAACGCAGAAGCAGCAGTTTTCAGCCACACGTTAGCGGATGACTGACAGACACTGAAGTCAGCACCAGCTGCAAAACATGCATCAATAGATTAACTGGACCTCCAAAGAGATGAGGGAAACGAGGGTTAATGAATATATAGATGAATGTTTAGAGATAAAAACAGTGATGCACAAATAGACAAATACAAACCAAATATACCTTTAAAAAGCTAAACTGACTTTTCCTGCAGTGCACAGTTTTTAGTGTCAGTTACGCACGGTTCTCGAAAAGCTGGAAATGCTGCTTGACTTCATGAAGCTGTGCATGTGAAAACACATTCATCAGCTCTTTGGGAAGCGCCAACGTGGGCTTGGGACAGAACGCAGTGTTTGGGAAGCGCTGGAGTCTGAAACCGCTGGGCCTAAATGAGAAACAGAAGCGGGGCCTGGAGACGAGGCAGCGGCGTTTAGACACAACAGGACGTTCATTTTTAGATTCCTAAAAGAACCGTCAACCCCGGGGGAGACGAGCGCGAGTCCTGGGTGGACGCTGGGACGGGGAGAAGCTGGAGGTGGTTACTGTCACTGTGGACCCTCCTGCCTGCGCCTCATTCCACACTGTCACTTTAAGAATGCTGCCAGAGAAAGGCCCAACTTCCTCTCTCTCCTCCCTCCAACATGTTTGTTATGTCAGGAATGTTTTCCAGTCTCACTCTCTCCCCGTTCTGCTGTGTCACTGCCACACACACACACACAGTTATGATCTGAGGAATTTAAATGAAGGTGAATGTGTGTTTTGTGGGGGTGCAGCGATGCACGTCAGCACTAAAACAAACTGAGACCGCACTAGAAGTGTGAGCTTTGCTCAGGGAAAGTGGCTCTTCAGGCTCTAAAGCACACAAACAGACACAGCAGCCCTCAGCTCCAGTGAGCTCAATGTTAGATCCCAAGGCCAGGGAGTAGGTGCAGGCTGAGTGGGTGAGGTGAGGTCAGACCTGGGTCTAGTGGAACTCGACATTATATTTTGACTGTCATGGTTCAAGGATTTCAGATAGGAGCTCATCATAACTTCACCGTCAGCAGCATTAAGGTCTGAAGACGAGGATGTGAGGAGGGAAGCAGAAAACGATTACCTTCATGCCGATGGTGCCATAATTAAAAAGGATTTTGGATTTGAAGATGTATTTCTTACATTGTTTGTTGCTTTGCTGTCGATCGCTCACTCCCGTGGAAACAGGAAATGACCACATGCTCTGTGCAGGAAGTGTCTTACAGTGAATCTGTAATCTCCAACAAAGTGACTCAAGTTCAAGTGTGATCATGTGAATCTGACCTAGTCACATCTGCCCCCCCTCCCCCTCCTGTGAAGCCTTTCACACCTCTAGGGCTGTTGCCACGGTCTCTCCCTGCCTCCACCTCATCCCTCCCTGTCCAGGAATGCTATATGCTGATTAAACGCTTAGATTAAAGCCAAGTGGACGCGGTAGATGGGTTGGGGGGCAGGGATGGAGGAAGCGATGAGGATTAGCAAAAGAGGGGTGACAGACGGGAAATCCGGGAACCTGCTAACGTGAGGGAGCAGATGAGCAGCGCCCACCCTCCCCCACTCCTGCCCTCCTTATCATCCCTTCACTGGTTGGTGGCATTTAGTAAAACCATTAGACAGATTCAGACCACCCAGTGTTGAAAACATATCTATTTCTGCTTTAAATGCCATTATTATCCTTTTCTCTATTTGTATTGTTAAAAAAGGTCTGACTTTGCAGATGCAGCCAAAAAAAAAAAAAAAACAGGCAGGATTATTGGTGAGGAGGCTTTTACACACATGGGAGGATTAGGTGTAGAAATCAATACCCACAATTAAGCTGTCAGTCCACGTGCCGTACAGAAAGAGGGTGCGGGGTCCTGCTGCTGCATCCTGAGTCCGTCTTGTCCTGTCATGGGACTTACCCCATCTCAACTCAACAATCCTTTTTTTTTCTTTTTAATTTATTTAGCTCATTTTACAGAGAATTAAAAAAAAAATAATGCAAACCAAACTAAACACTTTCTGTCAGATATCCTGACAACAATTAGCAGTTGGGGGTCAATGAACCTGGCATGATTCTAGTGTTTTAGCATCATCTCATCTCCTGGACAATGTGTATTGATCGGACGGGCCCTGGAGCAATCAGGTCTGATCTCTGACTTCAAACTGTGCGAGATAAAGGCCGACACTGGGCAGAATCAATACACAAGTGATCTGATGCTAAAGTAGACAGAGAATGAAGAGCATTAATTAGTGTGAAGGCAAAGGTCCATGACCAATTCTAATAAAGAAGGTATTACTAGAACAATCATCTACAGTAAAAGTCGCTGGTTGATGAACAACAATGCTCTCGACTCACGTCAGCTGATCATCTGGCAACTTCGTTTTATTGGATGCTTAGAATTGAATGCATGCACAAACCCCCAGTGACATTTCTCTCAGAAAATGCCTGCAAGATGGTAATTTTAGAGTTTCTCAATTAGGAGCAAAGCCTGTTAAGAGAAGGAGCTGGAGCTGCAGGAGATTAACAGTAGCTCTGACTACTGACCTAGTAAAGACAGAGGAGAGGAGAAAAATGACACGAGGCTGTAACAAAGAACGAAGCAGAGGCGAATGAAAGCGTCACCTGATACGACAAACATGGAAAATGTCTCTCTGCAAACTAAATTCCACCCAGGAACGAGTGTGCATAAGAAAACAAGACTCTGGAGCGAGTCATAATAACAGCATGATGAGGGTTTCATCAAGGACAAGCTAAACAGAACATCAGTCACAGACAGGCTGCGCGTGGTCCTCCACAAAACAACCATTCATCACTGCAGCGATACCCTGAATCACTGAGGGCTGACAATGATCAGCTGTTTGTCACATTAATGCCCCTAAAGTCAAACATGAAGCTCCTCTGTAACCTCGTTATCAGCACCTCAAAAATCCCTGATGTACTGGAGGTGGGAGGAGGGAAAGGAGGAGGACATTAGTGCTGACACAAAAAGGCAAGAAGCTTACAGGGGGATTGTTGGGGTTTTAAATGGCTCTGCATTAAAAGAAAGGCGCTGAAATACAGCGCCGTGGCTGCAGCATGTGCACCAGGGTCCAACATGGCAGCTGCAGGTGCAGCTCCCACTAACGGAGGCTCAACACAAGCACAACAGAAGCAACAGGCCACAGCAGCCACGCGTCCCACCAGCCCATCATCACTGCAGCAGCATCAGTGGTGCAGGCCTGACACCGGGGACCTGGTCCTGGTCCTGGACCTGGGCCTGGGCCTGGGCCTGGGCCGGCCACGCCGTTGCTGTAGTAAAGTAGATGAATGGGATTAGAGCCGGGCCCCCGCTGGGGGGCCTGTCTGTGACGTCCAACCAGGACGGAGCAGATTACACTCACAGCCCGATTTGAATGGCAAATCCTCACAGGCACGAGCACAAGGAGCGACGTGGAAGAGGACACACACCAGGCTTGAAGCGTGGACGGTAGCAGGAGACACACAGTCAGCTCCAAGTCAGGATGCATGCTGGGAAGTGTGTGTGTGTGTGTGTGTGTGTGTGTGTGTGTGTACACCTGGACAAGCTACCGGAGCGGATTAAAAGTCACCCTGCAGCTCCTGCACCGTCGCACTCAGGGTCAACACTCACGGCTACTCAGCACATCCTTTCATCTCCTGGGATTTAGCAGCAGAACACACGTCCTCTGACTGGACCCACGGTTCACACGGTTATTGTGGGGTTGAGATTAAAGCAAGCAGGTGTGTACAGTTTAAACAGCCCCTTCAATGCTGGATGCTTTATCAGCTAACGAACGTGATCTCTGTGCTGAGACTAAGTAATTAGTCAGCCTTTACTGTACGAGGGACTGAACCCTTCACTGTGAGCAGCTCAAGCAGCAACAGGACTCGGCATCAATCATTCCTAATCTCCCCTTTATGCCTTTTCATGTTTCACCAACTCAATCAGAGAGTCCACCGTCAGCTGCCCTGACGCCTGTGAAGTCTGGAGATGAACATTTGGAGGGTTTCCTTCCATGAATCTGCACAGACGACCTTTATTCCATCACTTCATACACGTCTGTAACTTTAAAGACACGTCCTCCTCCTCCGCCTTCAGTCTCACTGGGACAGAGCGTGATTGAATAACTGTCTTGGTGACAGGAAGATGGAGAAGCAGGGGGCACTATGGACTTATGTTACTGTGTCAGCAGCAGCTTTCATGACTTCATTAGAGAATTAACAGCAAGAGCACAAAGGACACTGAATAAAAGCAAGAACCAGAACCACCAAGATTAACAACTTAAGCTTTCCTCCGCAGGATAAGAGACGAGGAAGGATGTCAAAAGGTTAATGCAACTTACGAAGCTCCATCTAGAAAAACAAGAATGATTCTTATTCTGAAACAAAGTCAAACGTCTAATAGTTGGTGTTGATGTGGAAACAACGATGGAGCGTCTCCTTCACACTGATGAGTCCTATAGAGGACAGAGAGGAATCGATGCCTCCTGCACAGCAGCGGCCATAATTAATTTATTACCTGCACCTCACTCTGTCCTACTTCATCAGCTCTGTAGCTTCTTATACACACACACACACGGACACACACGTTCAGCTAAAGAGAAACTGGAACCACAAGACGCTGCTGAGAGGAGACATCCATGTGAAACGACCACAGTAACTTATTAGAAACACTGAGCTGCAGTGGAGTGAAGCTCGGACTGAGCCAGCGACAGGATGTGACCGTGCTTGTGTCTCAAAGGGCAAAGCAGCAGCGCGTCCCTCCTCCCGTTTCCTCCTGGAGTCCTGCTATTGATTCGCATCAAGGCACGACTCCAAGGATCCTGCAGCGTGTGCACACGGACACACACACAAACACACACACAATGACATCACGCGTGGCCGCGTCCACGGACGCTCTTGACCTATATTTGCTCCTTCAGATGAACGCACACGGCCGCATCCAGAGACGCCGCCTCCTCTTAGAATCACTCAGCACGAGGAAGCGCCGGCGGAGACGGAGCAAACGTCCCGCTGCTGCATCGGAGGCTCCAGAACCTCGCAGCGCTAGGAGATGTGGGTCAGACACACAGGCCTCACTGTTACAGTCCGGCATGAATGCGAGGCCTGTGCTGCCGAGGAGAGAGAGCCACTGTTACAACAGCAGCGACGCACACATCGGGGCGCCCGCGACCACACGGCTCGACTTCCCTGGAACACACGCGCACACAATGAGGCTCATTGATTATTATACTAGAAATCAGCTGGGTGCTGGTTATGTAACGAAGCGCTGCAGAGAACGAGAGGAAACAAAAAAGCAGAGAACAAGCATCACACGGACACATTCCCTGCACGTCAGAGTCATTTTCACACGAATGCTGCATGTTATTTCCTTTCATGCAAACTGCCTAATGTTCCCTCCGTTTGCATTTCCATACTGCATGTTTTACTGATGCAATAACAAGCAGCTGTGCAGAGAGCAGCGGAGCCCAGAGCTCGGGGCAGATTTCCCCGCTGACGCCTCCCAAGCAGCAGGGAGCGATTTCCAACTCGGTCAGCATTTGAGTTTCCCTGCCGCAGCTCTGGCAGCGTTTGCTTTTCCTGCCAGCGCAGTCAGGTGCTGCTGGAGAATGTGACCAAACAGGAAGTAACGTGGGAAAGCAGAGGGGGGGGGGGGGGGGGGGGGGGGAGAGATGTGAGGAAAGTGGAATGAGGGCGAGGAGAAAAATCGATGCTGGAGGAGAGAGTGAGCAGTGAAATAAGACAAAGAAGGAAAGAGAGAGCGTTGATTCAAGCGCTTAATAAAAAAATGTAACACGCAGCACATGAACGACGATGACAGGAATGAGGAGGAGGAGGAGGAGGAGGAAGCTGTGCTCTTCTGGACTCAGGTCCTCCGTGAGAGGAGCAGGAGCTGGAAGGGGAAACTAGGCCACGTGGAAAAATGCAGCTGTGGTGATGCAGCTGTGATGATGCAGCTGTGATGATGCAGCTGTGATGATGCAGCTGTGATGATGCAGCTGTGATGATGCAGCTGTGGATGTTTCGCTGTCTGCCTCTTCTCGCCCTCGTCGGCTGCTGTGCCGCTTCCTCCTCTGAAGTTACACACTTCTACCTCTGCTTTTCCATTTCTCCATCTCCACTAATGCTTTCTCCAATGTCAGCGATTAGTCCAATTACCGGAGGAACACTTTACCTCCCTCGCCGTCTAATTTGACCTCCAATGGGACCACATCGGTCCAGACGCATGACGTTTCTCCGACAGAGCTACAGAACAGGACACGCGACAGCGAGGCCGCGTGGGCGACGACATATTCAAAGCAGCAGATAGATGTGATAATGGGCTTCATGGGCCGAACACAGGCGCCCTTTGTGTGACTGCGGCGTGTGGAGAATCAGAAGGACAAACACAACCTAAGAGCTGCCATGAAACCCTCACACACAAATGATTTGAGACCTGCATCTCCTTCAGGTCATTGACCTCTGACTTCACAGACACACAGTCGATCAGACTGACAGCTTCAGCTCACGCTGTGCATGACGTGTGTATCAGCTAACAGCTAGCAGCTAACAGCTAAAAGCTAACAGCTAACAGCTAAAAGCTAACAGCCAACAGCTGATGAGTTAGAGGCGACGCCGTATTTAGCAAAGACCAACTTCTACGGCGCCGTTTAAACAGCGTAGCCTCGACCAGAACAGAAAGTGAACCGGTTCTGGTGCCACAGGACAAACTCTGAGCTCCGACTCGCTTCCTCGTGTCTATATTTGTAAAAGGCCAAAGATCTTAGAGTTTTTCTAAACGTCTGATTGTGCCGTTTCCTTCCAAGCTTCCTGTCTTATATTTAGCCGAGTGGATTGGTAACGACTGCTGTTTTAATCAACAGGCTGCCGTCATTGTAAATGTTACACTTAACCAGTCCAGACTCCACAGTTCCTCAGAATCATTTCCATGTCAACCGGCCTGGAAGCATCTGGATTTCCTCCGACTGCGTCCGCTGTGAGTCAAAGCCAGTATTTTTCCATACGTGACCCTCAGATATCCTGTCATTGTTACTCAGCAGTTACAGTTACGCTCGTGACACACACAAACACATCACGCTGCTGAATGATTTAGACCGGCTCAAATGTCCGGCCTCCATTTCAGGTCAGAGGAGGCCAGACTACGTTTGCATGTGCTCCACCTGACAACAGCCACAAGTGACACAGCCGAGGACTAATGGACTCCGAGAGAATGTGCGACTAAATAAATGAGCGCCAAAGAGGCAGTCGAGTCTTCAAAGAGCGAGACTCGATTAGACGGTGACACGGAGCAGCGCGGGCTCTGTTGTGGTGGACAGACTCCAGAAGACACAGGGCTGCTCCTATAGGATTACAGCCTCATTAGAGCTCTGACAAAGGACAGGGAGCTGGGACCGGGACGCCTGAAAACCCACAGAACCGCATCCTGCTCAGGTTTTTAGTGCGAGTACGAGTCCTGCAGCATCTGTAGCCGTGCAGAATCACCATCGATCATCAGAGCATCTGCATCTATGCTGAGACAAAGCAGCTTCCAGCCCAGCAGGGAGCGTGCACTGTACCAGTAATGACAGACCATCAGATAGAGCCTCTCAGACCATTAGGCTTCAACATCAAATATGTGCAGATTATCTTAAATCAATGTTCTTATGTGTCCAGCATTTAATCGCGCCTCTCATGGGGAACATCGGGTCTAATGTATTTACATACAGCAGGTCTGTTCACGGATGAAACCGAACAACAGACTGCACTTTAATGGATGAGAGATGGACTGAAGCCGTTCTGAAGTCACAGTCTGAGCGAGAGGGCAGATTTAGAGCCTCCTGCTGAGCTTTAGCACCTTGTCTATTATGAGCAGACACAGACTCGCATCCATGTGCGTCAGTAAAATACACACCTGCTTCTGAGAGCATCTGTTCAGACCGCCTGAGATATGAGTGGAATTTGTTAAGAAGACGTCGATGCCAGAAAGGTTCTAAAAGCAAACGTTGCACAGTCGACGCCTTCCTCTGCATCGATGCTTTGCTGAGACATAAGTAAGTACCTGCTGCAGAAATCAGCTACCACTTCGCTGCTCTGTAGGTTCTGGCTCAGATACGACTGACAGCGCGAGGCCACGTGTTTTCACTTTGCTCGGCGCTCGTTGGAGGGAGCGTTGCCACAGCGGAGACGCCGCGAACTCACTGAAAGCGTCTCCCGGAGGCGCAGTCCTCTGTGGTTACACAGGTTGTTTGCACAGGCACTCGATACAGATGCAGGAATAATAAAGACACACTCACTAAAGACACACACACACACACTAAAGACACACACACACACACACAGAGTTGAGTTTCATTATAGCGATCAATAATTTAAAGCGACCTCCTTTCATCAGCGCCAGCATCACAGATGTGACCCAGGTCCGTGGGCTGGCGCCCCCATCCGCACGCGCGCCCCCATCCGCACGCGCGCCCCCATCCTCACGCGCGCGCCCCTAATTCCAGTGGAGGCGTTCGTTTTAAATGAGCCCTGTCGTTAGGATTAGAAACCAGCACCAGCCCTGTGGACGCAGGGCCGCACACAGAACCGGGCCGGCAGCAACCCGACCAGCACCGGGTCGTTGTGTCACCGTAAAAGGCCGCTGGAGCCGAATCTGGCACAAACTCAACCTTTACTCCGATTTGCAGAGCGGCCGCTTTGATATTTACAGGACAAACAAAGAGGAGAAACACGAGCCGTGTTCGGGACACAACTGGACTTCCTCCGGTTCTCCAGAGCCCACGGGCCGGTCCAGAGGAGCCCGGCAGCCTCCGAACCGGCGTTCACCTAAAACACTACAAGGAAAGACTCCAGAGCATGAAACGAGCCGACTGGACCGAGGTCGGTTCCGTCAGACCCCGTGCGCCTGTGACGGAACCCAAACGGTCCCACACAGATCCGTCGCGGTCCGTCAAAGGGCAGCGAGAGGTTAAACGTCGTTATTGACCCGCTTTCGTAGCGCATCAACAGCCCGCGGCTCTTTACCTTTGTACCGCTCCAGCACGTCCTCGTACGCCTGCGCATACGCCTTCTCCTGGGAATGGTTCGTCGGCAGCAGACCCGGCACGAACCCGGCCATGGTGGCTCCGCCGCCGGCGCCGCGCGTGCAGTGCGTCGGCCTCAGACTAGCGCGGTGTCCCGGTGCGTCCTGCCGCCGCTCCGCCGCTCCCCGTCCGCCTCAGCGCCTCCAGAGGACGGCGTCAGCGTGGTGCATTGGCGCACAGCAGCCGCGCGCCTCCGGGCCGGCTCCGGTGCTCCTCCGGGGTACTTGCACAAAAACTGGAAGAAAGGCCTGAAGAGAGCGCGTTTGGGTTAACGGAGGTTACGTAAACGCCGCCGTCCGCTGCCGCCGTGTGTCGGTGTGTCCGCGGGAACGCGCGGCCGCATCGCCGGCTCGGTTCACGCTGTCCAGTCCCTCCAGGCGTCAGCGTCTGCTTCCACCCGCTGACGGCCGCTCTCTGCGCCTCCTGCGCGTCTGTGAGGGAGGGCGTCGATTCTCCACAGTCTGAGCGAGGGGAGGCAGCGGCTCCGCTTCCTTCCCCGGAACCGTATCCGGACCGCCGGGGCTCCCTGTGCCAGGTTTGGATCCACGTCCGGGCTGCTTCCCAGCCTTAATGGCCGCTTCCCACCGACGCTTTGCGGCGTAGAGCTCGGTCTGAACGTGCGCCTGTGTGTCTCTCCCTCCTCTGCTCACATTTCTCGCTGGCGGCCTTTCATCTCTCTCTACCGGCCGCTCCGGGAACCTTCGCCACAGGAATTCCAGGAGCCGGCGGGGGAGCGCTAGCTGCTAGCGGCTAGCTGCTGGCTAGCTTACATAGCCGCCGGTGCAACGTGGAGCCACAGCGCCACCCAGCGGCGGGGACGGTTAAGCGCAGCGACCCGGCCAGGCCAAAGGAAAAACCATGAACAGCATCACAACGCTTGGTCAGGCAATAACTACAATTAAATAATAATAATAAAATATAAAGGCAAAAGCATAAGTCACAACACAAATGAATTATTCTCCAGGTGAATGAAGAGATTATGAGGCTTCCACACAACCAGCCAAGGATCAGGACATGCACCTACTCCGATGTTCTGCATGTTTTCATTCACTCTGTGCTCATTTTACATGTTTGTTATTATAGTTTGTGTTCTGTTCCATATTATTTAGCATTTTTCTGTTTCTTGTGCCTATGTGATCTTTTTTATTCTCCTACTGTACATGTTACTGTACAGTAAATCAATCATATACATTGAAGCCGCTTCAGTGATTTATTCCATCCTGCACAGATGGTTGACACTTATAAAAAGCATTCTGCTTCATCCTAGATCATCCTCATTTCAAACCTCATTAAACAGCCACAATTGAAATGGTGGGGATCCATCCATCCATCCATTATCCTTCTGGGCTTTAATCCTATAGAGGCGCATAAATATGACCCTAAAACAAAGACCAGAGTCAGAGCCATGTGTCTTATGTCTTTAGCAGTATTGATTAGGAAACGAAACGAGTTGATGCAGATGTGAATGAATCAATTGAACTTGATCAAAATACAACTAAAAGCTGCACAGGTTCATATCGCTGCTCTGCGACCTGTGAGATCTTATCTGTGCAGGGATGTTCCCTGCTCTGTGTCGGATGATCTACAAAGCAGCGCTCCTCAACTTGGCATTCTCCTCCTGATCTCCTTCAAGTATGTGGGTCACCGCTGATTTAAAGGTTCAGGCATTAGCTGTGTGTCATCATTCGCAGTGCGCCCCCCATACACACACACACACACACACACACACACACACACACACACACACACACACACACACACTCTCTCACACACACACACACACACACGCACACACACACAGATCTAGCAATAGTCACATTCTTTACATAACAGAAACACTAATTCGTATTGTAAAACAAGCAATGAATGAAAATGAAAGAGAGATCAGTGTCAGATTTACAATTATTAAAAATAGATCAAAGCATCACCAAAAGCCCAGATTTATGCTAAACGTGAAGCCTTTGTTATGCTCCACTGCTACATAAAGTATTTATTTATTCAAGGACGAAGCAAACATCCATCGTCGCGTCTCTGCTGTTAGGACGCGCTCACAGCCATAACAAGTCATAACCCGGGAAGCGTCCACGGCACTGCAGACATCTGGCAAATCCATCTAAAGCACAACAACCGGACTGTCTCTATGTGAAACTCGTGGAAAAACAAATTCCACCCTGACTCAGTGTCCTGAGTGACTTGTGTTACAGTAATGTTCTCAGCAGCTGTTCATAAACATATTTACTATGTACACTATGATACTGAAAAAGCAGGTTGTACTTGAACAGAGAATCTCTTTTCTAATGTGTGAAACCTTTGCATCGCCACCTAGCGGTGGACAAAGTAATTACAACAAACTTGATTCAAATTTCTAGTCTTTTCACTTCCTTTGCTTGTCAGTTGTTTATCATTTATTATTCTTACGCCCTCTGTAATGTTCATTGTTGGTAAATGTTGTGTGAACACAGTTTAAAGCATTAACATGTGCGTATGAACTGACACTGACAGTGTCGCTCCGGGTTTTCCTCCTGCAGCTGTGTGTCCACATGCTCATATACGCGTGTGCGACAGTGTGCAGTGGTTGTTGTTGTGTGTCTGTGCTGTCATGCAGAGTCCAGCTGCACAGTGAATGTGCTCTGTGAGCCAAAAGGACATTCAGTCCTCATCAGCGTCCACTGCGCCTTCACCCCCATCAAACAAAAACACTGTGGCTGTGTGAATTGAGGGGGTGAAGCAGGAGACTGGGTCTAAAATGCCAGTTCAATCATAAAGCGTGTGCATGAGCATGAGCTATGGCTGAACCAAGAAGGCAGGTCATCAATGGGACCATCCAACATGTGATCAGAGTCCGTGTATGCAGCAGAGAGAGGGAGCAGTAACCTGCATGAGATGAACGTCTGCAGGTGAACACATTATTCACACTCATCCTGGCAACTTTCTGGCTTTTATGGAAAAGTTCTACATGAACTTTAAAAGGTGACCTTTCATTTTCATTCAGACTACATCTTCTTATTTCCCTGTTTCCTCTCCTCTGCCTCCGTCTCTCGTTCCGTCTTTCATTTATTGTCTTAATCTAAATTTTGACTCATTTTCTGGTTTCTTCATTTGAACCCCTCTCTTTCATGCTCAGCCGTTTGCCTCCATGTCTGTTCTCTTCCAACTGTTGCTCGTTCTCACCTCTGCTTCGTTCTTAACCCCTCGTTCTCCCTCTCTTTCTGCTTTATGACCTCGCTCCCCCTCATAGTTAGTTCGCGTTTGTCTTTCTTTAAACCTTGCCCTCCATCCCCCATTCCCTTCCCTTCCCCCTCTCTTTCTCCCCCTCACCCCATTTCTTTCCTCTGTTCATTACTTTTTTAAGCAGACTCTATCATTCACTCCTTTCTCCTTCCTCTTTTCTTGGGCTCCAATTTAAAATTCTCACACTCCCCCTTTCACTGTTTGTTTTGCCCCCTTTTATATCCAGTGTCATTCTCTCTCACCCCCGCCACCATTGCTTCTCCTCGCCTTTTGTAACCATGGCTACAGAGGAGACCGTGTCGCCATGGCAACAGGGGGACCATGCTGGGCTTTGGGCTGAAGCTCCCTATCCGCTGCCTGCAGAGAAAGGAATGAGGGAGGAAAAGCAGCAGGCAGGACGGCGGACGGCTAAGCTCCACACAGGCACAAACCGGAGGTCCTGATGTGAATAAATCAGCGCTCCTCGTGTCATCTTAGGCCGTCTCTCATCTAGATCTGATCAGATGCCAGTTGTTGTAAAAGCACTAACGCAGATGACACTTTTTGCAATTTTTACTCAGCGTCCTGCAGAAAAGTCCACTGAAGCGCCCTCTCCCACTTTAAGGCCAGACAGACGCTTTCTGTTGATCCCTGAACTCGCGCTCACACAAACAGAGAAACCAGCAGCTGCTGGAAGATTTCATTGACATTCGTGCTCAGCAGCGGAGCAGTGTGAATCACAGAGTCCAGTCGGGACAACAGCGTCTCCCTGTCTGTGAACTCATGGGCTTAAAGTGCTGCTTGTGTTTCCACAAACTCCATCAATTACTTCTGTCTCACTTTGTCTTCACAAAAGCAAGTTTCCTCCTGTGTTTATTACAGCACTTCTTCAGGAGAATCATCCGTCCACGCTGGTAAAAGCAGGCGGGCTGTGAGCAGCTTCATGCATTCATTTGCCACATTCCAGGCTGAATAGCAAATCCAGGTCAGTGTTATCACATAGTCAATGCTATGTCAACTATCACCACGCGAGGCTTCACCCGTGTGTGAAAACAAACCAACCGCACCGGAAACGGGAGCAGCTACAGAGTCAGAGTCAAGGATCAGGTTTTCTTCTGCTTTTTGTGTCTGTTTGTCTGTCTGTCTGCCTGTCTGTCTGATGCTCTGTCTGTCTGTCTGCCTGCCTGTCTGTCTGTGTGTCTGCCTGTCTGCCTGCCTGCCTGCCTGTCTGCCTGCCTGTCTGCCTTCCCGCCTGTCTGTCTGTGTGTCTGTCTGTCTGCCTGCCTGTCTGTCTGTCTGCCTGCCTGTCTGTCTGTCTGCTTGCCTATCTGTCTGTCTGTCTGTGTGTCTGCCTGTCTGCCTGTCTGTCTGTGTGTCTGTCTGTGTGTCTGTCTGTCTGCCTGTCTGTCTGTCTGCTTGCCTGTCTGTCTGCCTGTCTGTCTGTCTGCCTGTCTGATGCTCTGCCTGTCTGTCTGCCTGCCTGTCTGTCTGTCTGTCTGCCTGTCTGTCTGCCTGTCTGATGCTCTGTCTGTCTGTCTGTCTGTCTGTCTGTCTGTCTGCCTGCCTGCCTGCCTGTCTGCTTGCCTGTCTGTCTGTGTGTCTGTCTGTCTGTCTGCCTTCCTGTCTGCCTGCCTGCCTGTCTGTCTGTCTGTCTGTCTGTCTGATGCTCTGCCTGTCTGCCTGCCTGTCTGTCTGTCTGTCTGTCTGCCTGCCTGCCTGCCTTCCTGCCTGTCTGCTTGCCTGTCTGTCTGTGTGTCTGTCTGTCTGCCTTCCTGTCTGCCTGTCTGATGCTCTGCCTGTCTGTCTGTCTGCCTGTCTGCCTGTCTGTCTGTCTGTCTGTCTGTCTGCCTGCCTGTCTGCCTGGGGACAGGGCCGACATCGAGTCGCTACCTGCTGCCGTCAGAACCCCACACAAACAAGCGAGCGTGTGCCAGGAAGCCTCTCGTCCAGCAGCCGCGTTTAAAGGCTGCTCAGGATGATGTCGTCTCATTTCATAGTATGTGCTGGTGCTGCGTCCAGCTCCAGGACCCTCCTAACAGCCTGGAGGCAGGCGTTCATCTGCTCTCATGTTTTAATGCAAACGGGAAATAATTAGCGCAGCATCGAGACGATTTTGGAGGATAAACCACAGACTACATAGATATCAGATAAGATCTGCTTCCGAGCCGCTGCCTCGGTCTTTCTCTGTTGCAGCGAAGCGGCCGCTGCTGCGTCTGAGGGAAACCCAGCTCCTCCACAGAGACCACTAACCTACTTGTGTTACTGGGAGTGAAGTAGGACAAACGGGGGAGTCTGACCTGCAGCTCGGAGCGGTCGCACATGGACGCGCAGTGAAGACGGCTCCTAAACGTAACCTTTGACCTCTAGGTGAGGGGACAGAGCACCTCCTGCTCCACCACGTGTTTACTGCTTTCACCACTAACTCGCTTTCATGACGTTCCTGTCCTGTCTGTGGTTCTTAATGTGAGCCAACAAGCGCAGCAGAAGTCTCGCTGGAGGACGTCCTGCTGCCGTCTGAGCTGGAAGTCATGTGTTCATCACAGGGTGTGTGGATGAAACATCGCTGCTGTTTGTGCCCCGGACACGCATTGATCTCTGCTCACTACAGACACCGGACCCTGGTGCTGAGCAGCTCCTACCTGCCACTCGGACCACGGCCCGCTCCGCCGGGTCCAGCACCGAGTCCTGGCTCTTCCTCTTCCTCCTCTCGTGTCGGGACAGGTTCCACGGCAGCGTGTCGCCCGGCGGGCCCACCGGCCCAGAGGGACACGGGGACAGAGACCCCCCCGAGCGCTCGCTGCGGAACGACGGCTCGCTGACGCAGGAGCGCTCGCTCAGCGTGTCGTCGTCTGAGGACTCCATGGGTCACGGCTGCAGAGAGGAGAGGAGAGGAGAGGAGAGGAGAGGAGGGGAGACCTTTGACCTTTAACAAGACGTTTAATTCACACATAAAT
>NC_040891.2:14109915-14130195 GCF_900634795.4 Betta splendens | reverse complement strand
ATCCTCTCCTTTCTCTCCTCCTCCTCCTATTACTCCTCCTCCTCCTCCTCCTCCTCCTCCCGCTGCTGGCCCCTGGCTCGACTGCTGGCAAAGCCCCACTTCCTGAATCCCCGTCGCCGTGGCAACGCGGCCAGGAGGAGGCGAAGGCCTTCCCAGCATGCACTGCGGCCCTCCAGCGAGCGCTGGCCGGGCGCTGGTGTTTCTGGGTGGGTTCGGCCCGGTTCCCGCCACGGCTGGCAGTGAGTCAGTGCCACCGCAGCTAGCGGGTTTAAAAATAGAGCCAGGACGGAGGCTTCAAAGCTGCACCGTGTCATTACAGCTGTGCGCAGAAAACAAGACGCCTTTGAAGGAAAAGAAAGCACCAGCACAAAGCGGAGAAGCGGTGAGTCTGTTCAGCATCGACAGCCGCTGCAAAGAAGACTTCATTCACTGAGAAGCCTTTAAAAATGCAACGCTGCCTGGATGCTTGACTCCTTTCATCACTGATCAACTCACACAATATGAATAATCGTACTGGTTCCACATGCACGTATCCCAGCAGCCTCTTGGCTCCAGACTCTTCCTGGGACAGAGATCAGCGCCTGAGTCAGACCCGCTCAGGCGCTGGACCCTGGACCGGCCTCATTTATGGGTCCCAGACACACAGACGGGCTCTGTTCCCACAGCACAGACAGGCCGGGCCTGAAACGGAGGCGACATAACCCAGACCTGCAGCGGAGAAGCTAAACCAGCGGAGGAGGAGGTCCGGGAGCACAGCAACTGCAGAGTCAGCGGAGACGACGGGACAAACCCAGACTCTACATCAGCAGAACCTGTCGGAGGTGAGGCCTGCTGATCCTGGACCAGCGGGTCAGAGCAGAGCAATGAGGTCACATCCCACCTCTGAACCAGTGGAAGCGGTGGATTCACTCACCCGCAGTCACAAGGGAACTGGACCGAGTCTGGGTCACACTGGGCTTCAGCTCTACATATTTAAAGCAGCTCACTAGTTGCATGACTTAATAAAGTCAGGGATGAATGAGCGATTTGTTCCCCTCAAACGCAGCCTGAGGCCGTGATGAGTAACAGTGACTGCATAAATAACTCCCCCACACACACACACTGTACGTGTGCGTGTGCGGCTTAGTGTAAACACACTGAATCAATCTGGACTTGGCAGCTGCAGCTTACGACTCAGCATGACTGGACACAGACAAGTTCATTCACATGCGAGAAGAAGAAGAAGAGAGAGAATGAAAAAGCGGGAGTCGCTCGTTTGTGCTTCGCTCATGATGAGACGCCTGCTGCATCACAATCAGCTGCAGGAGGAGCAAAGCACCGACAGACAGCGGCTGCAGGTTCCGGCCCGGAGCTGAAGGATGGACCTCAGGTCAGGACAGAAGCCAGGGTTCAGTCCCCACGAGGCTTAAAAAAGGCTGAGGGCTAAAATATGACAGACAGTGTAACCGCTGCTTCTGTGTCTGAATTAAGTGTTGTTTTGGTTTATGTCCATAATAAACCTTAACCTGCAGCGATACACAAGACACATCGTCTGTATTAGTGAGGAATGTTTGTCGTTCTGGTTGTCGTGATGCTAAATTTACGCTAAGTCTAATTCAATCAACCGACACAGAAGAGTCTTTTTATCCCAGGAGGCTTCAGGAGGTGAAGCTGCGCTGAGCAGAAAAAGTCAGAGACTCAAATATCGAGTCTGATACAGACCCAGTGTTTTAATGTAGCTCAGTCTGATGAGAGTAACCTGGTGAAGGTCCAGCAAAGGATGGAGGGAGACCATCTGGTACCGAGCAGCAGGAGGGAAGGCCACAGTGTCAGGCAGACAGGCAGACAGGCAGACAGACAGACAGACAGACAGGCAGACAGACAGGCAGACAGACAGACAGACAGACAGACAGACACACACACACACACACACACAGGCAGACAGACAGACAGACAGACAGACAGACAGGCAGACAGACACACACACACACACACACACACACACACACACACACAGGCAGACAGGCAGACAGACAGACACACACACACACACACACACACACACACGCACGCAGGCAGACAGACAGACAGACAGACAGACAGACAGACAGACAGACACACACACACACACACACAGGCAGACAGACAGACAGACAGACACACACACACACACACACACACACAGGCAGGCAGACAGGCAGGCAGACACACACACACACACACACACACACAGGCAGGCAGGCAGGCAGGCAGACACACACACACACACACACACACACACAGGCAGGCAGACAGACAGACACACACACACACACACAAACACACATAGGCAGACACACAGACAGGCAGACAGACAGACAGACACACACACACACAGGCAGGCAGACAGACAGGCAGGCAGACACACACACACACACACACACACACATGCTCAGGGGATGTAATTGGCTGAGGGGCTCGCACCAATCAATACACGCAGCCTCCGTGAGTCGCGTTGCAGAGTTGAACGTGCAGCTGGTGTTTGATGGCACTATTTTCACACTCTCGCCTTTGTCCCTTTCATGTGAGTGAGTTTTTTGCATGAATGGACACCGGACCGTGCGCGCGCAGCGGCGGACTCTTTGTCCCACACACCGTGAATGCCGCCGAGCCGCCCATGAGCTCGGCAGCCTGCACCGGCAACCCCAGAATGTTGGAGCCTGGTTCTGAGCAGCGCGTGCGTTTAGAGGAAGTTCACGTCCAATTAAATGGCCTGATTTGAAAGTGTGGATGTGAGTTCGTGGAGGCGTGCGGAGCTGTGACTGGTTCTCTGGAGCCTATTAACGACCAGCGCGCATCTTCCCACGACTCCACGGCTCTTTATAACGCACGAGCGCGATGACTGGACCGCGTTCAGGCTGCTGTGAAGCCGAACCAGCGCGCTGCAGGAGCCGCTTACCTTCAGCGGGAACCGCGCTGCTGCGAGGCGAGCGCGGAGCGAGGAAGGCCGGTGACGCTGCCTCCGCTCCGGCGGAGAGGACGACGGACGCACGGACGCACGGACGGAGGGCGACGCTCCGCTCCGCTCCGCGATCCGGCTTCGGTCAGCAGGCGTCCCGCAGCCAGGGGCGAGGCGGCGTGGTCGTGATAATGGCTGTCCTCCTCCTCCTCCTCTCCCCGCGGTCGCTCTCTTCACCGCTCGCCTCCAACAACCCCCACCAGCCTCCGCTCCGCTCCGCTCTCTCTCTCTCTCTCTCTCTTCAACAGTCGCTTTCCACGGCTCCGACTCTTAACCCATGTCTCCTGTGCGCGTGAAGTGTGGCCGAAATTGCGATTCTGGTCGTGCTCCTGCGTCATCGGCGGCTGAGCGGCACCGCCAGACCGAACCCAGCCCGCGACGCGCGCGCACTCACGCACACACACACACACACACACACACACACACACACACACACACACACACACACACACACACACACACAGCGCTTCCCGCATGTTTGGCTGGAAAGGGCGTTTCTCTGCGAGGTTTCCAGCAACTTCTCACTCACGTATGTTTTCATGCGTTTGGAACGAATCAGTGCTTCATCACGTGGAAGTGTTAATCTGCTATTTCGTAACCCACGCAGCATCTCCACTACCGCTCCCTCCTCCGAACAGCGGAGGAGGAGAGCGACTGATTGCAGCTGCAGATGAGGATGAGGATGCCGTTCACCCACGAGAGAAGGTCACAGTCAGCGGTGGAGGACGAGACGTTGCTTTCTATGCTTCCGATCTCTTTCATAATCTGCTTTTCAAATCATTGACTGCTGATCCCTGGTGTGAATTCACAGCATGAAGCCCACTCCTAGTTGCTGGAGGCGTCTTGTGAACTCTTTTGGCCCCTGGCTCAGGTCAACCAGGGGCCAAATCCTAATCATCCTCCTGATGATCCTGTTTCTGGGAACTGAAAAGTCACAACCTCCTGACAGAAGATTTGCAGCCAGAGCTGCTGTGCCCCGTTGAAGCGCGTTGGGTTGTACAGGTGTACCTAATAAAGTGGTCAGTTGAAACAAACCCACGCTGTTTGCCACAGAGCTACAGTTCCGTTCAGCTTGATAATTTGTCAGTGCTGTTTACAGCTCGACCTGCCAAACAAAGGAGCGGGATTAACGCTGCTTACATTCCCACAGTGTGGACAGAAACCTGGCGCTGCTCCCAATTCCAACCCAAGGCCAACGATGCTGTTGGTTTACACACGTCCACACCACCACTGTCATGGTACTGATCTCTGCCTTCAGGTACCAGCTCATGATGGAGCAGTGTAAGTAGGACAAACAGGAAAATGTGCCTCTGAAGAATTCATACTATTAAATCCTCGATCTCGATTAGATGTTGCAGCCGTCTGTAATTGAGCCATGATTGTTTGTAATTCTCAAATTAGGCCTGTTTGGATTCAAAGGGAACAATGAGTCTCACTTCACAGCAATAAGAGTCATTATGGAAAAAAACATCATTAGGTTTAATGGATCAGAAATTCACCGTTCACGAGTTCATAGACTGAGTGCCTCACACATTTGCAAGTCTGGAAAATAAAGCTCCTTATACAATCATTTCACTGAGTCTAGCAGCCAAGCTCCTTTAATAAGTAATGTCTGAGTACTTAAATATAAATATGTGGGGGCATGAAGTGCAAAGCGACTGCTTGAATTGACTGTGGTCTTGGCTCCATCTTGTGGCGGCTTGTGGATCCTGTGAATCCCATCAGCCTGATTTAAACGCTGGCAATTAGATCAAAGATGTCAAAGAGCATCCATTCATAACCGTCTCTCATCTAAGTGCTGGTCCCTCGGGAGCAACCACTCACTAAACCATTGAACAATTTGCTTCGATTAGGTCACTGGGCTAAGAAACCAGTGCGTAGCTCAACATGCTTTATGTCAGACCCAGCTGAACAAAGACAACCACAGTGTTTTGTTTTTTTTAAATAAAAAACGAGGCTCAACCTCATAAACGAAGGCCTCATTAACAATTTGCATTCTTCAATCGTGTACATCTCAGTACTTTAAAAGATGAAAAGAAGAGGACAGTAGATGATTACATTTATTTGCAAATTGGAAATAGTTATATTTGATTTACTATGCACATGAACCAAACTGTGGACTCTCATGGTGCCTCGTCAGCTCCTCCTGTGTGGGAGGATGGCGGCGTGTACTTTCCCTCCTTTATCATCTTGTCTCGCTGCTGACGGATCGCATACAGTCGGTCCCGCTGCAGGGGGCAGAGAAGAGGCCAAGATTGAGTTAATCTCTGACACTTCTTAGAGAATTTATTCATCTGAAAACGAAAACTCATCTGATTCTGTCTTTTGCTGAATTTTATTGATCAAACATTAGAATGTTTATGGCCAAGAAGATGCACGAGTAACAGGTGGCTGCAGCCCTTAGACGGGCCTGACTCTCACAGAGCACAGAACCCCCATCATCAACGGTGTTATAATAACAAATAAATAATAATAATATAATAATAATAACAAATAAACAATGATTGGGTTTTTTTCAGTTTATCGTCATAAAAACTCTTTAGCTCAACACAACACTCACAGTCTTCTGCCTGTGCATGCACTCGTAGAAGTCTTCAAACTCCAGCTGACACTCCTTCTTGGCGCGAGTCTGCCCGATGCCGTGGGCGCATTCAATCCACTCCTTCTCAAAGGCGTGGCAGCGCGCTGCCCGCTTGTAGGGCTGCTCCCCGCTCTGCACCAGAAGCCAGCGGTCTATGTTGATGCCAAGCCGTGACTGCAGATCCACAAACGGCATTATGCTGCTGAGGGATGGAGGAGAAACAGATTAAAGGAGGTCAAAGGTCGCCACAAACATCATGACCTGGTGTTACATCAGTAGGTACTTTGACAAGAAAGTAAACCAATAAAGTCAAAATCACCACATTCATGTTATGTTTTATCAGATCTTTTGTGCATATACAACATGCAGCCACTTTGGCATTTTTGTTCTAGAGACCATGATTTTATATCAAGGGTTTCTGGACGCAATTAATTAACGTCACGCTGATAAAGTACACGAGCGTATTTCCAATGACATAGATGCTGGACAGAATCTCCGCCAAAATCTAAGCAGTTTGACACTTTGACACATGTATTTGTCCACAGTAAAAAAGACGTGAAGCTCGTCTCATCCAGTGTCCTATTGAACTAGAACCACCAGAAGCTCCAGGCTCGACCGCTCCGTTCGACAACATTCATGTCTCTTAACTTTGTTTGAAAATAAACCACTCTCTCATAGATTACAAAGCAGAAAGCATAGATTTTAAACTATTGTACTATTTTCCAAAGAGATCCCAGTCCATTTTCTATTCTGTTTACTCTTTTTCTATCATGACATTTGTTTCTAATAGCTAGCTGCTGGCTAGCTACGAGAGCTAACGTTAGCAAGCTAACAACCCCAAACTGCACGTTTAACATCTCATTCGGAGCGTATGGCGAGGTTAACTGCGGCATTTACTCCTTCAGCTTCATAATTTAAGTACGTAACGTTAGCTGCTCTCTCTGATCTGGAGCTTCTTCGGTCTCAATTAACGACGGACCGCACTCGTCTCAAACTATTTGTATAATGACGCCGTTGCAAACAACAGGATGCTCTACTCAACATTAAAACACATAAAATGCTACTGAAATGTCGGCATTAGCAATAAACAGCTGCATTTACCGTGTTGTGAAGGATTCACTTTAACCTTCTGTCCGACTCAACACGTTTCGCTTTACGGCAGGTGAATCAAAACGTCGCCGTAAAATGACGACATGTGTCGCGAGTAGGTTTTTCATCTGCGCTTTACTGCCGCCTGTTGGACAGTGTCGGTGTGTGCAGACACTGCTCCACTGGTTCGGCAGGTAAATGTTAAGATAATTAATCAAATCAATGTAAGTAATTAATTTGTTTAATGAAGTAATTAATGTAAACAATAAAAACTTCTGTTACTATAAAAAATTGAAATGTAAACTTTAATGTATTGGCTTCAGGTTAATAAAGAAAGTAAAATGTTATACCCCAACAAATCATATTCATACAATTGCTGCCATGTTTTTATGACAAATCACTGACAACAACTCGCTGCTTTGGTGCAACATCTGATTATTTATTTTTCTCCAAACGTCCACACATTGTCTTTCACAGTCCTGCATGTACAACCCTGCACAAAGCAGAGCGTTAACAGTGTCAGGAAATACACAAACAGTATAATAACACTTAAATATTGCTATCCACATACTCTAAAACCTTTCCACATAAGCACAGGAACACCTGTGCTCGTAATAAAACTTCTCCCATTAACACTCAGACGCATACAGGAAGTTTGTTTCCGTCCGTGGTACATTCGCATGTTTTCTCACAGGCAGGCAGAAACAAGTGATAAGTGCAGACCAAACAAAGCACTGCCAAGGTACAAACGCAGCAAATCCATAAAGCTACTCGGAGATGAAAAAGGCTTCCAAGTTGATTCCTTGTAGACTGAGAGAAAAACTGGTAGAAAACCATTTTAAACAGAAGCACAGAGGTGATACAAAGCTAAGGAACAAGTCAGGCTAGTGAGTATGATTAAGAAGAGCTTATTGGCATCGATAACAAGCGTTTGGCTCCAAAACGTCTAAAAGTGACACAGTACTGTAAAAAATATCAATACAACAAAAATGATAAAAATAAGACAGTTACAGTCTTTGCATCACAAGAAATGATTAAAAACAAAACTTAAACGCTTTTAGGTAAAAACACTGGTCAAAACTGGGCAAGCATTTAGACACTGCAGAAATGGTTGTGTAAAGTTTTGGAGCCAAACTCCTCGCTCGTTACATCCAACAGAAAAGGCCATCTGGTAGGTGATGCATTTTGGTTGTACCACAGGCGTAGTCAGAAGTCGAACAGATGGTAAAAAGCAAAAACCAGAAGATAAATTAGGACACGCTCAGATAAAGTGCACAAGTGCTCATTCAAAAACAAAGTGGGACCAACAAATACATTCATCAGGAGACGCTCACGTTCACGTTCACACGGGTCAGACGGACAGTTCTCATCAGAGACCGGAGCCGACGGTCAGTGAGCGTCTGTGAGGCAGTCACGCTGTCAGGCACCGGTCCGGTCACACGGGACACACCAGAACCGGACGGTGAGGCGGTCTGACAGTGACACGGCACCGAGGCAGCAAGCGTCCGCTCGAGGGGACACGCGCGCTGACGCGATGGGACGTCTGAAGCTGTGGATCACGCTCCAGTTTCTGGAGACAAACTCAGCCACAAACGGTCCCGTGTGGTTTCTACAAACCTGATTCAAGTATGTTTTGTTAATTCTTACTTGGTTCTGTGTGACGTGGAGCTGCGTGATCCTACGTGGCTTCAGCGCCGTGTCACTGTCAGAACCGGGTCCGACCCATCGGTGCACACACACACACACACACACACACACACACACACACACACACACACGCACACACACGCACACACACGCACACACACGCACACACACGCACACACACGCACACACACACACACACACACACACACACACACACACACACACGCGCTGCAAATAATACAAGTTCCAAGTCATCTGAATATAAATAGAGGAAGAGAGAAAAAAAAGCCACGACTGTGGAGTCCACATTGGTTCATTCACACGTTGCTATGCACATCTCAGCAGGTATGAGCTCTGAACTATCCTCCTCCCTCTGCTGTGCTTGGTGGCTTCACCTCGGTTCAGAATTTGGGTTTTGCGACTCTTCCTATGGAAATTTGTACCTTGTGTTTTTGAAATTCTCTTGAATGTTTTCTTTTTTGCTTAGGAGCCAAGGCATTTTGCACCAAGAAGTAAACATAAATCATCATCTTATAAATCTCAGAGGTAGAACCCTGACAATTTACTCAGCGAGGAGATTGACAGGTAGATAGATAAGACAGATAGAAACACGTAAACAAATGCTGTTTGTGTTGGACACGGTGCTTGAAAGCAGCAAACGAGAGGTGACGACGGAGGAAAAGCTCTCAATCACGAGGGAGTTTAAATGCAGCGCTCCTTTTTTTGTGCAATCCTGACGGCGGCCGCTCTCAGACGTAGAGGATGACGTTGCCGTCGGCGGGACAGTGAAGGCCTTCGGTGGGCGGGTTCAGCGCTCGGCAGGCGGGCGGCTGGCCGGCCGCCGCGTGGCAGCTCTTGGGGTGGGGCGAGTCACAGTCGTCCGACGTCAGCTCGGCGATGTCGTCCGACTGGGTGTCGGACGTCTCCAGGTCGCTGCGGATGCTCTCGGGCTGCGCCAGGGTGACGTCGCGGAGCCCCTCCCTGAGGGACACGCCCGGCGACAGGCCGCCGCCGCGCCTGGAGCTGCAGTCCTGAGGCTCCTCGGCCCCGGAGGCGGTTGCCATGGCAGCGGAGCCGGCGGGCGGGGTCAGGTCCTCCTCGCTGGTCAGGCAGAGGTGGCTGGGTTTGGTCTCGATGTCCACCTGGATCTCCAGGTTGGTGCACTCCCTGCAGAAACGCAGGCTTCAGCTCCACGCTCAATCTGCGTCAGCATTAATGAGGCGGCGGCTCGTCTCTCACCTGTCGGGCAGGGTGTAGGAGGAGATGATGGATCCGGCCATCCCTCGGGTGCTGGCACAGTCGCTGCCGGCCCCCAGACTGCCCGTCTCCCTCTGGGCGGATTCTTTGGCCAAGTCTCCTGCTTGGACCTCCAGCCTGGAGCAACGCACACGCTCAGATTAACACACTTTCCTCTGTAGATTAAAGGTCACGTGCCTGGTCTCCAGTCTCTCACCTGCTGTATTTACTGGTGCGGGTCCCGAGGGCCCCTCCTGCCAGCGTGTTGAAGTGCGGCGTGTCCCCCAGGGCTCCGGGGGCCACAGACAGGCCCTCGCTGGGGGAGGTGGTGCTGAGGCCGCTGACGGCGCCGTCCAGGCTGCTCTCGCCGAGGCTCGGGGACTTGAGCGCTCGCCAGGCGTCTGCCACTGAGAGAGGACGCGGTGTGAGAGAGTGGGAGGCACAGGACGAGCAGCAGGAGGAGGGGGCGCTCACCTGTGATGGGCCCGTCGTCCTCGTCGAAGTCGATCCGCACGCCGCGGCCCTTCCCTCGGCTCACCCCACAGCCGCCCCCCCGACACAGAGAGATGGGCACCACCCCGTAGACGTAGGCCAGCATGATGGGCACGCCGATGCCTGAAAGCACCAACAGCAGGTTCAGTGAGCTGGACTCGGTTCTGGAGCCCGGCCGGGTCCAGTCAGCCTGGCGGCGCGTGCTCTGGGTTCTTACCCACGCTGACGGTTGCGATGACGGGGGCGGTGATGATTGACAGGGCCACGCCTCCGGTGATGGCCAGGTTCCTCTTGTGGCGAGACGTCTTCTTCAGCTCGTAGTGGGCGTGGATCTGCAGCCGAGCAGAGGGAGACACACACACACACACACACACACACACACACACACACACACACACACACACACACACACACACACACACACACACACACACACACACACACACACACACACACACACACACACCAATGAACGGAGACGGAACTCAGCAGCCTCTCATTTAAAACAACATTTATTTGATGGAGCTTCAGACCCGTGACTTAACCAGCTCACAAACTCTAAGTCGACAATTAAATCAGACAAACTGAGGAAAATAGAATGATGTTGCTCCTCAATGAATGAATGACATTTACGTAATCGATTAAACTCAATACGTGAATACACGTCACGCTTCTAGAAAACCTTCATCACTGAAAATCTTTGAATTCTGCATCACTGTAAATTCCATGTAATTACACAAACAGGGTTGTGAAACAAAGGCTGAGGCAGCGTCAGATGTGAAAACCACAGAGTTGTGTCTTGTTTCCACTTCTGGTTTCTGGTGGACGTCGGCGCAGACACAGATAAACATGATGGGAAACGAGGAGCGTTTCCCATCATTGGGCTCAGTTTGATGCTGTTTACAGCACCTTTTATTACCACATGAAGAGGTTTTCCTGTTGCTCCTTATCTGCTCCCCTCATATCTCCCGTCTACGTCACATCTCTGGTTGTTGTTCAAACCGAGCTCAATGGATCGTACGTGGCTCAGCTCTGGTTCTCACCTTGCGGCCGACGTAGACCGGGATCCCGATGACCATGGCTGGAATGGCGATGCCTGCGATGAGGGTGATGCCCACCGGAGCGCCGATCAGCGTTCCCAGCTGCCACAGGATCTTCTTCTTCCTGCTCCAAGGCTTCTTCCCCCAGAACGTACAGCCAGACGGACTAAAGGCGTGAAGGAGGGAGACAATCAGACAGTTAGAGCGGAGGATTCAGTCGACTCTCAAACAAACCTCAAACTGAAAGTGTGAATCATTTCCATCCAAATGTGGTTGTTTCTCTATTTGACTGGTTATGATTGTAGTTTGTCTGCATCTACTGTAGCTGGAGAAAGTTCACATTTGCAGCTGTAGTCTCTTTATGACGAAGCGGGTGGATGTTAGTGTCATCTGCATATTTATAACACTGAAGACAGTGATCAGAAGAGGCCCCGTAGTCGAACCCTGAGGAACCCCTCACAACAGTGTCTGTGATGGAGACCACAACAGTGACACACACCTAAGGTAGTGCAGGTCTGAGATCTCCTTCATGCAGAGCCAGCAGAACTCGCAGCCGCAGACAGCGCACGTCATGTGATTGCAGCTTCCATCGTTCATCTTGATGATGTAGGCTCCGCAGCGAGGGCACGGCTTGATGTCATCAGCTGGAAGCACCAGAGGACACAATCAGCAAAACGTGTGTCTTTACTGTTGGCAACACAGTCAAAGCTCATTAGTGGAATGGATTCAACAATTAAACCAGGAAAAGAAAACAAGCCAACAACACAGGAACTGTCTGCGCTCTGGAGTTAAAGAGAACCTGAAGTGGGAGACGTGAAGATGTAGGAGTAGCTGTTTATGCTACACTCCTTCCTTCCTTCCTTCCTTCCTTGCTTCCTTCCTTGCTTCCTTCCTTGCTTCCTTACTTCCCTCCCTCCCTCCCTCCCCCATTTCTTCTTCTGTCTGTCTGTCTTCGTGTTGAGGGAGTGGTTGGGAGTTTTTATTGAGTCAGTCAGTGAGTCTGGCTTCACTTCTTCTGAAGACATGGACTGAATTAGAAGCAGTGAGTTAAGACGCGACTGAGAACAGATGGAGGAGAGATTTCTAATCAGAATGAGATGAAAGAGCTGAGTAAAGGAACAAAGGGAACATCTCATCTAAACTAATATTAATCCTAATGAACGTGCTGGATAAAGAACAAAGCTGATTAGGTGACCCCGCTTGTGCTGTGTCTTCATATTCAATATGTCATGTTGAAAATCTAAAGAAGTTGCGTGAGAGAAGTTTCAGTGATGCTGCTGCTGCAGTCATGAAACTAGAAGAGAAGCTGCGATATAAATAGACTCATGCTTGACAGAACTGAAGACGCGCCGCAGCGGTGGGAAGAGGCAGCAGCGAGCTTGAGTCAGTGCTGACAGACAGACGGACAGACAGACAGACAGAGCATCACACAGACAGACAGACAGACAGACAGACAGACAGAGCATCACACAGACAGACAGACAGACAGAGCATCACACAGACAGACAGACAGACAGACAGACAGACACACACACACACAGACAGAGCATCACACAGACAGACACACACACACACACACACACACACACACACACACACACACACACACACACACACAGAGCATCACACAGACAGACAGACAGACACACACAGACAGAGCATCACACAGACAGACAGAGAGCATCACACAGACAGACAGACAGACAGACACACAGAGCATCACACAGGCAGACAGACAGACAGACACACAGACACACACACACACACAGACAGAGCATCACACAGACAGACAGACAGAGCATCACACAGACAGACAGACAGAGCATCACACAGACAGACAGACAGACAGACACACAGACACACACACACACACACACAGACAGAGCATCACACAGACAGACAGAGAGCATCACACAGACAGACAGACAGACAGACACACAGACACACACACACACAGACAGAGCATCACACAGACAGACAGAGAGCATCACACAGACAGACAGACAGACAGACACACAGACACACACACACACAGACAGAGCATCACACAGACAGACAGACAGAGCATCACACAGGCAGACAGACAGACAG
Source organism: Betta splendens (assembly GCF_900634795.4). Classification (NCBI taxonomy): domain Eukaryota; kingdom Metazoa; phylum Chordata; class Actinopteri; order Anabantiformes; family Osphronemidae; genus Betta; species Betta splendens. Next base: position 14,117,042 of record NC_040891.2, on the reverse strand, counting down.
ACAGACAGACACACACACACACACACACACACACACACACCCCTCAGAGGTGTGAAGCCCCCACCACTCACCGGGGCCCTGCTCCTGCGTGTAGCTGGGCGAGTGGTTGCTGTGCGTGTGCAGCGAGTGCGCCCTCTGCTGGCGGGCCGAGTCGCAGGTCTGGTTGGGATGCCAGGCCTGTTTGCAGTGGTAGCAGAACTCGGCGCCGCAGCCCTCTCTGCGACACACCAGCCTGGGACAGCTGGCGCAGCCCGAGGCGATGACGGCGAAGCTGCGAGGACAGACAGAGTCACACACAACGTCCAAAACTCCCACAGAGGCTCAGCCTTTTTCCACATGAATGTAATTAAGTCCACATTAACCGGCCTCTGAGGACGGGCTGAACCTTCCTCTGATGATGACTCAGCTCTATGAATCTGTATGAACTCAGACCGATAAACACACAAGCAGGTTACTGACACCAGATGAGGTCGAAGCTGAGCTCAGAGGAAACAAAGATGGACTCATTAGCTGCAATGTACAACCCAGCACACACACACACACACACACACACACACACACACACACACACACACACACACACACACACACACACACACACACACACACACACACACACACACACACACACACACAGTGCTCGTCTGCTTGTTGCAGCATTTCCTCGCACACACATGATGCTGAAGTATTAAGGCCAAACCGCCATGTTGGGCAACGCCTTACGTAACTTTGGACACGCTGTGGAACTAGACTTTTCAGGAGATAAACTGTCCAACGTATGAAGCTGCAGACGGAGAGGCCAGAGCAGATTTGATCAGTGGAGTAATGACTTTAGAACAACAGAGAGAACGAGAAACAGGAGCAGGTCAATCAATACAGATCCACTGGAGACAAGAGACGGAGCTGAACTAGACTCTGAGTCATTGCTTCAAACAGGTCTCAGCTCCTGACGCTGACACACGCTGTGGTTTTACACAGTCAAATGACCCAAAACACATCGAGGCCACGTCTGCACTGACGTTCAGCCGCTTTTAGGAAACAACAGTAAATACAGCTTCGTTTTATAACAATGAGGACAAAGAGGGAAATTAAAGAGAGGGAGACAGAGTGAGACAGAAGCGTCTGTCAGTCACTGGAGGGAACTCACAAAGAGGCCTGTCATGAAACAACGTCCGCCAGCGAAGCTGGAGGAGGAGAACAAAAGCACGGCGCTGGTTCTGCTTCAGCCACAGCATGAAGACGCTGCTCCGGCGGTTCCTCAGCGCCGCGACGGAGGGACAGGTGACAACGCCACACACTTAATTGTTCTGGCGCGCGTCCAACATGGCGGCTCATGAGCGGCGTGACAGGAGGAGACGAGATGAGGCATGACGCTCCATTCCTGCTCAGCCTCAGGAGTCAGACGCGTCCTCAGAGCCACGGTTCCTCCGGTCAAAACACACACAAGCCCCGTTTGCAGGCGCAGCAGCAAACTGCAGGTTCATGCACGATGGGTCTGCGTTTCTGCAGCTTCACCTCAGGTCCAGAGGAACGAGTGATGAACAAGCTCCTCTGAAGGAACTCATTTTAAATAACAACAATATGAAAACCCCACATTTGATTATTCAAAGTGTGCGGTAAAATGGTGGAGGGTTGGTTCCCGGCTCAGATTAGCTCCACCCACCAACGGCGGCTTCAAAAAGAGGGGGCCAAAGCCCGAACTCACATCTAAGTCCCTCCTTTTGCTAATTATTGCGAAATGCAAAGAGTCTGATAGGGATGACTAGTTTTGCTGGAACAGTATTTGCCCACAAACCACAAACCCCAGTTACCAAACGTCCAAATAACTTGTTAACGTTTCACAATAAACCACAAGCGTTCACAAGAAAAGTTTGCAGAGCGACAAATGTGTCTGTGTTTTAGAGTGACACTACAAGCGAAGGTGGTGAGGAGGTAACAGGGTGTGACATCGTGAGCCAGAACGTAGCTGCAGCGAGGAGGAGGTCGGGAGCAGACTGCGCAGACTGCACAGACAGGAGCAGACGGGAGCAGACTGCGCAGACGGGAGCAGACTGCGCAGACAGGAGCAGACTGCGCAGACGGGAGCAGACTGCGCAGACGGGAGCAGAGTGCGCAGACGGGAGCAGAGTGCGCAGACAGGAGCAGACAGCAGCTGCGTGGAGCAGCTCCATCCTCGGCTCCAAACAGACACCCGGCAGCGCCGCTCCCAGGACGCCGCCATGACAGGAGACGTATCCCATGACCCCCAGGGCCAGCAAGCGCGAATCAATCCCTTTAATTAGGCCTCAACTCCTGTTACCCCTGGCAACGCTTCCTCTGGGCAGCATTGATACATTGATAGTCGCCATGGCAACCCGAGGCAGCAGAGGGCCGCTCTTTGTTCTCGCCGCATCCTCCACACACCGTCCTGCAGCCGCGTCGGTCGCAGCCGGACGGCGGCTCAAACGTCTAACGCCGTGAAGGCAAAACCGGCTCCATTACCTCCACGTGTGTTTATACAGCAGCTCTGGAGCACAACGCATCTGCAGAACAACGGCTCCAGCAAACCGGGTTTAACAGACACATTATTTCCTCGTAAAGCTCCGGAAGCGGCGCGCGGCGACTCGTTTGCATGTCCAACTGTGTTTGCAGTCATGTAAAGCAGCGTCCATTCATGTGTGAGTGGTCGTCACACAGGAAGCAGCCTGCTGCTGCATTAGTTTATAGACGCTGGCCGTGCTCGTCTGGTGGATGTGATCCAGACACAGACCGAGCACAAGTACTGGGTCACACTTATATAACTCACCACCGCACACACAAACAGCAGCTCCGCTGTAAACACTTGTTTTCACACTTATCACAGAGTTTCTGTGGAAGCGTCTCCAGCGGCGCTTCCAGCTCCTTCTGTTTATGGAGCGTCTCCGCTCCTGATGAATAATCGCTTATCAGATTTAAAGCGGGTGAGTCACCGCTGGCGTCAGACGGCGGATGGTCCTGACAGATATGTAGGTCAGCGCGCGACCTGCTCCCATGACGCAGCCACGCAGAAACACAGGCAGACAGGAACAGGGGCTGAACAGGGGATCCACTCATCACACTGTCCCCACATCTTTGCTGCTGAAAGCCTCTGGTGGAAGTAAACACTTCTCTGTTCAGAGGAAAAGAGGAGCAAACAAAGTTCCTTTACCAGAAACAACAACAACTCACGGCTGTGAGTGAGAGAATCTGAACCATCGGCCATGTTCCTGTAATAGAGGGAGGAAACGTATTTATGCCTCCAGGGTAAATAAAAAAAAAAAACAACTTAACCTATCGTCAACCTGTGGATCCGGCAGCACAGAAACACAGAAAGACTGTGGACCTGCTGCATCGTTCATGTTCTGTCTGTCCCAGGTTCAGAAGCTGTCAGACATAAACAGAAACCTACAGACAGACAGGCAGAGGGTGAACAGACAGACAGACGCCTTCCCCTGCTCATACCAGTATTACTGTACCAAACCACAGCAGAGCCTGCTGAAGACCTGCATCCCACACACACACACACACACACACACACACACACACACACACACACACACACACACACACACACACACACACACACACACACACACAATGAATCACTCCTGCTTTCTGTGATGAAACAAACGCCTCTCATTTGTTCCAGAAACCTAACGAGAGCTGCTCTGCCTCCAAATCCATCTGAAGCTCTCCTCCTCCGACCACAGGCCAGCGCAGCCTCTAACCCACTTACGGTTTCTCTTCTCCACTTCCTCATTGCGTCTTTCTGTAAAGGCTCACATGGTTTCTGTGTTACCAATGGAGAAATAGAGTGATTTAGAGGATGTTAATGAAACAACGTTCCTCTGAACGGAGGAAAGAAGGTCAGATGTTAGAAAACCTGCCTCCGGACGCGTTCCCTCAGATCGGTTTCTATCTGTTTTTACTGTAGCACAAGGTGCTCCCTGACAAACAAGTGCACAAACACCCAATAAGTGCTGCTAATCTGCTTTGTATTTGTCTGCTTAATCTCCGATCAGAGGACAGGAAGAAGCAGAAACTGGCCTGCTGATAACAACGAGCCCAGAGCGCAACGTAGCTGCTAACGCTAATCTGACACATTCACATGGACGATAAGACGGGTTGCTGTGACCTCAGCGGGTCCGAGCGTCCTCAGCCCGATGGTGCCGCTGCTGGAAACCGGCACCAATAACCATCAATGATAAGCAGATGTTTGCCTTTGACTCAACAGTGAACACAATCACAGGCTTCTTACCCGCAGTCGGGGGCCGGGCACCACCGGCAGTCTGGGTCCGAGGCCAGGCACCTCCTCAGCAGGAACTCCTCGTACTTCTCCAGCAAGGCCGCGTCATCCAAGATGTCCGCCACCTGCCGCGGCGCCAGCCGCTCGGCGCACTCGGGGCAGCTGAGCTGGACCCGGCTCTCGGTGATTTCGATGCGGAGGTACTGGCGCAGGCAGCAGAGGCAGGAGCGGTGGCTGCAGCCCAGCAGCTCAGGGAGCTGCTCTGCCGGCTGGCGCACCAGGCACAGGGGGCACTCCAGCAGGGAGGGGTCTCCTCCGCCCAGCGACGGCTGGCTGGAGGACAGCGGGCGCGGCGCGGCGGCGGCCTGCGGGGGCGCGGCGGCGCCGGCGCCGGCCGGGGGGGCGGCGGCGCCGGCCGGCGGAGCCGAGGTCAAGGCAGACGGTACCAGCGGCTGCACGTGGTGGTGGTGGTGGGACAAAGGGGCGGCGGCGCCGCCTTTGGGGCCCCGGGGCCCCCGCTTGCTGTGGAACAGGCTGTGGAAGGAGATGCGGCCCTGCCGTTTGCCCGCGCGGCACTTGGGGTTGGGAACGGCGCTCACAGACGAATGCGGCGACTCCAGGTCCTTCTCGGATCCCATTTTCCCAGAGGAGACACGCAATAAACAAAAAATATCACAGACAACGCTCAACAGTCCAGGTGCTGCTTTCTCTTTCTCTCTCGATCAGAAAAAGACACAGAGGAAAAAAAAGCCCCTTCAGTTTGTGAAACTTGGCAGATCAGAGGTTCACAGAGCGTTCGATGCCAGACGGACGCGGAGGTCGGACGTCCGTGAGTCGCAGTCACAGCGCAGCGCGGAGGACGCGATCCTCCCAGCGCCTCAGCCTGAACACGGAGGAACTCCTGGCTTTGGACCCGACGCCCTTCAGCTGCATTCTGATCGTCCGCGGCTCTGCTTCCTCCTGAACGCCGGCCCTCCAGCGCTCGCTGGCAGGAAGAAGAGAGCAGGAAGTCAGCACAAAGAGCATGCTCAGTATGACACACACACCTCTTCCTCCCTCCGCCGTGCTTTCCATTCCATCATCAGCTCTGCGCCTCAGTCCATTACACAAGTCTGTTCATTCCTGTTCAGCGTATTCATGCAGCACACGTCACACGGCGGCGGCGGCAACTAAACGTCGAAGCCCCAAACGAGCGGCTCAGCCTCGAGTTCCACCAACCACGGATTGGTGTGAAACTAGTCTCTCTCCATCACGCCGAGCACCGCAAGCTCTTCCTCCACTTCACACTGCGCTGCTGGTGCCGTTGCCATGGTGATGCTCACTATGAGCGAGGCAAACAGCGACCCACTCTGTGACTCTGACACACACACACACACACACACACAGATTAAGCATAAACTGGTAAATGGATCCGTACTGATGTTAACATGCATTCACTAAATGCAGATGATAAAACAACAGCTGTGGAACACACACACACACACACACACACACACACACACACAGAGTGACTGACACATTAGCTGACCAGTCGCTGGAGACTGTGGGTCTGAGCGTTTTCTCTGAGCTCAGCTGAAAAGGCCCAGCTCCTGAGTCCAGGCTGTGAGTTGACACAACAGGGAAATGGACTCCAGCTGCTGTTTCTTCAGCATCAACTCATGACGTCACAGTGGTTTGAAATAACCACATTTTGTGTCTTTTATTCCCATTTAAAGTCAATAACAACACCTTCACTCTGTTTATCGAGGCGTTACCAGCTAATATTAGCTCCTTTCTGTAGCGCCTCTTTCTTCCTTTGTAAACATGAATCCATCGAGGACACGCACACATTGTACAAACGCATTAGGTGTCACATTAACAACACAGTGGGAAGCTTTCACACTAAAAGCCCCAACAAAACGGATTCAGGCACAGAACAACTGTGTTTACTTAAAGCGATCAATAGTAACACACGCTGATGTCCCAGATGTGACGTCTGACGTGTGTCAACAGTGGACGCACACACACACACACACACACGCACACGCACACACACACGCACACGCACACACACACACACAGTCCAAAAAGCATCCATTACGGTTGCCATGGCAGCAGGTTACTCCTTGCATCCTCTGGGTTAAACTGGATGTTCACCAAAATGTGTGGGAGAAGAGAAGAACCCCCGTTTCTGCAGGAAACGTGCACGTGTGTGTGAGCCACGCTGAACCACCGGGTCCTCGGCGCTCAGAGACCTCGGTTTCCATCGCGCTGCAGCTCTTTCATGGTCTGTTATGTTGTTGTGTGTTAACAAGTGGCCTCAACACCGTGACGAGGAAACAGGCTTCATCTCCGCGGTTCCAGTGAAGGCGCACGCACGCGCGCGCGCGCACACACTACAAGTTTCTCTTTGTTTGTTTTCACGGAGGCGTGCTGCAGTAGCTGCGTGCTGATAAAGACGTGCTTTGTGTCTGAGGCGACATCAAACGCAGCGATGAAACGACGCGGCGTCAGATCTGAGCACGTCTCCAACCGGAGGCGTGGACGCACGGGACCGGAACGTCGCCCCAGAGGAAGTGCGTGTGAGCAGAGCGGGACACGTCGCGGGCCCGCTTCCCCGGAGCCGCTCACGCGCTCCAGACGTGCAGCGACACGGCCGCGTCGGCGCAAATAAACGCTGCGTTCACGCGCGGGGCGTGAGTTTGGCGTTCGGGCTGAGCAGCAGGAGAACTTCACAACGTGGACCACGCGTCCTCCTACTCCACTGCTGCGCACTCCCTCTTCCCGCACGTCGGCCGCCTCGAGCGCAGCGGGCCGCTGCTGTTCACTGGCCTCCACGCGCCGCGTTCGCTCTCATCCCGTGTGCGGCATCAAAGCGCCGCGGGCCCACGTGGTCCACACGGGC
>NC_040891.2:13739915-13777415 GCF_900634795.4 Betta splendens | reverse complement strand
CCTCCTCCAGCCTGTTAGTGTCACACTGCATTTCCTCTCTGGCCTCAACCAGACCAGCTCACCGCAATCGGCCCGGTTTTGAGTTTCTCTCAAACGGCAAAGGGCTTCAAAGTCAATAACTGCTTTTTTGATTTTTATTGACCCAAAGACCCCCCTCCTCTCTCCTCACCCAATGCCCCCATATGTCTTTAAGGGGAATAAATTACAGTAAGGAGGCCGATTGTGTGGATGTGGTGTTGTCCTCCTGATTGCACCTGCAACTGATTTAACAAGGCGTTGAAAAAAATGCACGGCCTTCAGCACCTCAGGATCCATGAATGTCTGATTTTCACACAGATGAACACTATACATTTCAAGGTTCATGCATTTATCAGGCAGATTAAAGTTTACTTAAATCTTAGGTATTTGTTTTAACAAATTTAAGCATGGACAATGCAAAGTCTAGCTAGAATGTGTGTGTATTGATATATAACAGGAATGAGTTTACTTTAATTTCTGTTCTTCTATTTCTTAATGTGGATGTGTTTTGTGTATTGACTATATTGTTTTTGTAGTAGCCCATTGTTATATTGTTTAATTATGTATCTGAGATAATTATGTCTTAAAATATCGTTCTTTAAAATATGAACGCCTCCGTTTCTTTCTGTTTCATGAATGGGCTGAACAGGTGTCAGTCTTTGTGTTGACCAATTAGTGAGAGAAGAGGCGGGTCAAACAGATACAGAAGGAACGTAACCTACCGGTAAGTGTCATATTTGGTAAATTACTGACACATTTTTTTGTTTTGTGACCTGATGAAACAGAACGAGAACTTTGAACCAAGCGGCGTTTGTCTGTTAACTCTGGGATTTAGTTGAATTTTAGCCTGAGCTAACAGCGTTGCAGGCTTTGCTAGTTAGCCTAGCATGCTAGCTAGACAACAGACTGTTGGCAATGAACTGTGGAAACACGCTGCACCACGTTTCTCAGTGAGGATGGAAACTTGTGTTTTTACCATTTGCAGCGTGGATGGAACGTGTTTGCAGCCGTTGGAGGGTTGCGAACAGTGCGTTTCAGACGCTCACGTCGCTGCTGTGACGCACTGAGAACGTGCTGCTGCTGTTGAAGCCTGTCCAGAGTTCATGCACAGTTAGCGGGACAAACGGCCACCAACAAACAGTGAAGTCTCACAGAATGAACAGGAGCTGATGGACTGACTGTGATAGTGAATCCCAGGTATTCAGACCATTTACAGACATAACTCATTAATTGTTTGTTTTACTGATGTTGAAGATGAGAGCTACAGAGAGTTTAGGGTCTATCAGCTGCAGGGCCTCCTGATTTTCCTTTTAATATAAATATAAATTGTGACAGAGCAGTAGTCAAACTTAATAACTGACTGAATCGAATTGAAATATTGTGAGTGAGAGAGTTAATGATGCAGCAGATCCATCCTTGGCCCAACCTGCTTCACCTTCATGAAATTCTAGCACAGAAAAGCCTGTTTCTCTCCCTGCGGGTGAAAGGTGGAGACGGAGCAGACAATCTGTAGGTAATCAAGCGCCCAATGACTGCCTGTGATCTTTTGGGGAAAATCGCCTCACTAATGGCTCGCCTTGTGTCCTGTGTCATTTCCTTTTGATGTGATGGGGCAGTGATGATCAGTGATCTGGCTGTGTGCACTAAAGAGCTCTCAGCAGGCACTTTTAATTACCGGGGGGACTGATTCTGGCGGCGGAGCCCACCTCGTCTGGTTTTTATTTCCAGCTGCAGACTGACTGTAAAACAACACTAGCAGCGCTGTCACCCAAAACCAAAGCTGCTCATGTACAGACGCAGCCGGGCCCTGATTATCATTCTGCGCCGGGCATGTGAGCGACAGTTGCTCTGTTTTCACTTACGACCCCCTCCCTCCTGTTTCTGCCTCTCTGCCTCCTTTAAGTATCTTTCTGCACACATAAAAAACTGATGTCAAGTGCACACGCTACATGCTGTATCTCAGGCAAATCAGAGCCAGGTGTGTCCATACGAGAGAGTTCATATTAGAGAGATATTGCAAACATCTGCGCGCTCTGCGTGTCCTCATCACTTCGATCCCCGTGTGACAGTAAAAGGCTGCGGAGAGAAGAGGGAACACCCGCTCGAAAGCAACTCTGCCCGGTTTGTTCTGCTGCCAAAACGCCTGACGGATGGGGCTCTGCAGGCGGGACGGGGAGCATGCACGCACGTATGCACGCACGCACACAGGCACACAGACAGACGCACACACACGCAGACACACACAGTCAGAAACACACACGCACACACACACACAGGACCGCTGCCTCCCTACAGTGACTACATCGACTGCATGGGCCACTGTGTCTTGAGAGGTTTCTTTTGGCTCGGCGCCACATGGACCCAACTCACCACGCTGTGTTTTTATTGGGAGCCTCCCTCCGAACCAATTTCCAGTCTTTACTGTGTGTAACGGGTTTTAAAACTGATTAGGAATCCTAATACCTGAGCTCACGTTCCCACAACCTCCAAGCAGCAGCTTCACACATGGAGGTATTTGGATGAATCCACTTTAAAACCCAGAAGTGCTCGTCTTACACTGAGTGGAACACTTCCTACCCTTTCTTTACGCGTTCTTCTTTAACTTTTATGTCGGACCTCATGAAATCGTGACGATCAAGCTCTTAACTTCTAAACTTACAGGTTTATTTTGGACCGTTTGACTCTTTGTCCTTCACTCATTCTAATTTCAAACCTGTGCAACAGCCTGAACTGGTCCAACATCAACTGCTTTCTGTTGAAGCTGCTGAGTGTTGGCTGTGGGTGAAGTCACTCAGAACCTCATACACGTCCAGCAGCTCTAATTCACTCAAGGACTGTTTCATTGGCTGTGGAAACGTTGGCAGCATCTGTAGCAGTTGGTGAACATGGAGTGGAAGGAGCAGCACTTTAGAACGTACAGTAAATGAAGTCCTGAGGACGACTGTGCTGTTTGTGAAGCATTATCGCCTTCTTCGCTGTTTTAACTATTGATGTACTAAAACATGGTGATTTGGAGATTTGCATTAAAGCAGCTGCTGGCATATGTAACTCCTGTCAGCTTGGACTTGTTCTGTTCTGTGTGTCTGGGAAGTTGTTCACGTTGTCCTCATCTTTGTCTCAACATCTGTTGTGTCTTTCCCTCCATAACTCAATTCCTTTATTTCCTCCTCCTCTTCTTTCTGTTCTTCGTGGCTCCTCTGTTTGTCTCCTTCCTTCCCTTAATCTCTCGCCTCTGCAGACGTTTTGTCCCTCACGCACTCTTGGCTCCCGTCGTCCTCCCCTCAGGTGCACCACAAAGATGAGGGAGCGGTACCAAGACGCTTCCAATCGCAATAAAACTTAAACATTCTGAGGTGTTGTGGATAATGTGAACCAAAATGTGGACCTGTGCCCGCGGCGCTCTCATGAAACCTTCAGCACAGGCTGCGAAGTGAGAATGCATAGAGACAGAGGATAAGTGCTCCACAATCAGCTGCTGCTTCGACCAAGTGAAGCTACAGAGCAGCCACAATCTACAATAACAAACTCTGGCTGCTGGTTTTGGTATAAAGATGCCATTATTTAAAGGGTAGAGCAGGTGTACGGAGGTCAAAGGCCGTGAGCTGATGAGGGCGGGTCCCGTGAGGTGGAGCGTTCATGATGCTTCAGATCCACCATGAAGCACTGGGACGACTGGGTTCTGTTTCACCCTCAGTTCCTGGCGTCGATTCAATAAAGTGAACAGAAGTTAGTTGGGAAAACATTTTTAATTCATCATGTTTTTGGGCCTTTCGTTGGTTTTCTTTTATCGTGAACACACTTGAAGTTTATCAGTGAACTAAAGCAGAGACAGCCCCGTGAGCGATCGTATCCTGTTGACCTCAGATGTTCTAACGGAGATGAAGATGTTTGCCAAAAACACTGTAGCAGAACAGAATTGTGATACACGCTGTAAGACCTCACCCAGGTTCAGCTGAAAGACCAACACGCTTCATAAAATGAAGATATGAAAACACGCAACTGAATGGACTCCAGCTACTGGATGTTGTAGACGACAGTAACGTCTGTCACTGTGTTTCACTGACTGCATTTCTACGTTAGCTTCACAGTGACATTTGCAATAGTCATGAAATGTGAGTTTGATCCAACGCGTCGTAGACGTCTAGACATCCTCTGACCTGGAATCACAGGAAGCTTCACGAGCAGAGCCCTGCAGGGACGGCTACAAACGCACCGTCAGACGTTCACTTCACCGACAGGAGGAGAAACGTCGGCGGCTCGGAGCGTTCTGACACAGGTCCAGTTTACAAAGCAAACGCACACTCTTTCTCCAGAGGTTGAAACCAAACACAGGACACGTTAATTATGAAGACGTGAGTGTCTGACTGTCCTTGTAGATAAACATGTTCTCCATCCACAGGCAGTCGCTGTCGTCAGGTCTCCACTGACTGGACCTGTGTGAAGCATTTACCATCACACACAACGCGCTCGCGGTTCGTCCCCCGTCGTCCGATCGCAGCAGCTGAATCCTGCACTCCATTTACACCCGCCTTTGTTTCCCCGGCAAATATTTTCCTCCACCTCGCAGCAAATCTGCCACAGTGAGACACTGGTGGAAACGCCTCCGTGCGCCACTATAGAGACGGCGCATTCCAGCCCTTTGTCCCCCGCCGGCCGGCCGTTCGCAGCAGCTGCTTCAATCCGCCGCCCCTTTTTTATATCTCACCTTGTTGTTCGGGGCGAAGCCCTCGGAGCATCACCCGCATTCCTCCACTCTGCCCTCCTCCCCCCTCCTCTGGGTTTCTGCCCCGCTATAAAAGAACCTGTGCGTTCCTTAATGTCCGCAGCCCTGAGAAACAATGGCCACTTGACCTTTGACCCCTGTGAGGAAAAGGCAGGCTTAATCTAATGTTGAGATCCTCCACCGCCATTGTCCGGGAGGCAGTGGACCCACTGTGGCTGTCGGCTCAAGGGGGGGTCAGACACTACATCTGCCCCCCAATTAGTTAGTCACTTATTGCCCCCCGTTCTGCCTCGACCCCCAGCAGGCCGCCCACCCAGGGACGATGGGCTCCTTCCACTCGTCTGCTGACCTTGTGCTCACCCTTCAAGCTGTCGCTCGTCCCGCTCATCCGCTCGACAGCGCAAAGATAAACAGAACGGGAAGAGTTTAAAACAGGAAGAAGTCTGTGCTGCCCGCTCACGTTGCCGTAGAGACGGATCTAGGGTCAATTATAAATCTGCAGCTCCTCTTGGCTTCGCGGTGAGTTTCTGATCACTGCTACGTCTGCTCTCGCCCTCGCTTCCCTCTCTCTCTCTGTTGCTTTTGGCCACAGCTTCATTCACAGACGTTCATAGAGCAGCCGATGGACACAGACACTTAGAAGCTGTGGAGACCAGAAACGCAGCTAATAGAAAGTGACCATCGGGTTGGATTCCTGGGATAAACAGAAACATGTCTCCACAGTGTTGGACCGTAGCTGCTGTGGTCATAAAGAATGTTAAGTAAAAAAAAAAACAAGTCCTTTCTCACTTTCTTATTTCTGCCATTGTTACACATCTGGCGTTGAAATGTTGAAAACACTAATACTACAAAAAGAAAATATAGATCAATACATTTTAATTTTCTGTTATTCTACATATCTTACAGTCGATACAATTAGACAGACTTGGATTAATTTGGTTAAATATTTCAGAGCTATTAATGTGTCAAACTGTTCGGGGTCAAATAATGTATTATTATTTGCTGATTCTGGTAAATGATGCAGATCATGAACAGAATGAAGGGCTGGTACTGGACACTACACATTCCTTCCTATTTAAATGTACGTGAACGCTGATACTCGTGTGTTCTTTGAGTCCGGAACAGAACGTGGCTGTCACCCTTCATTACTATAACGTTACCCATGCGTGTTTATTTGAGCCTCAGCATCCAGATGTGTGACTCACACCGTCTGGAAGTTGGAACAGAGCAAAGTGGACAATAAAAATGCAATAACTTATTCATACAACATCAAATATTATTTCTATATCAAATATTTACACAAGGCACCTTTGAACATCAGTGCATAAGCGAGGAAGAATCTCCTCCATCATGACGTGGACGGGTGAGAAACTATCCTGCGGTTCAGGTGGGAATGTTGTGGTCTCGTCGCGTTCTCCAGCACCTGAGGACATTCCCTGAGTTATTGGCCATGTCAAGTGCTGCAAAGCCTTTGAATCGTGGAAGAAGCATCGCTCAAGTTTTTCATTTTGCCAAAACTTGTTTACTGGAAGTGTCTCATTAAATTTGTCTGAGGTCCGTTAGATGTAATAAATCAACACCTCAATAAGCAAATGCTGCAAATAATTCTGGACATCAGCAGATCTTAGTCATTTCTGGACTACTGTTAGAACTCACCAGTACCAGTTATGTTTTTAAAAACGATCAATCAGCACTTTGGGGAAATACGAGAGTTGAGGGACACGACTTTGCTCGTGGCCGTGCAGGATTTCAGGTAGAAAAACTGTCATCGTGGGACAAAGACAGATTCTTGTTGGGTCGTCATAATCACTCCAAGTGTCTGTTTTTCAAATTCTGAACTGTTATTATAAACATCTTGTTTTCGTAAATCGGATACAATAATCAGACTCCTCTGAATGAACAGGCACTGCATGGTCAAAGCAACCACACACACACACAACAAACAAACGTACAAGCAATATTTGAGGTATTAATCATGAGCGCATCGGTGCATAGTTCGGTTTGGTTGTGTCTGCTCTCCCATCGCAGTTTCCCAGAGTCTGAACGAAGGATGCTGAAGTGAGTCCCATCCGGTCCACTACCTGCAGCCACACGACTCCACCACCATGTCCTCGTACTGCTTGTAGACCACGTTGTTCCCTGAGTCGATGTAGAGGATGCTGATGGGGCTGAGCTTGCTGGGGGCGCAGCAGCTGGGCGGCATGTTGCTGGGGTTCATGGAGTTCATCAGCGTCTGGATGATGGCGTGGTTGGTGGGCTCCAGGTGGGAGCGCAGCGGGAAGTCGCACACGCCCTCGCAGTGGAACGCCTCGTAGTCCAGCGGGGCGATGATCCAGTCGTCCCAGCCCAGCTCCCGGAAGTTGACGTGCAGCGGCTTCTTGCTGCAGCGGGACTTGTTTGGGTTTTTCTTGCCGTGTCTCTTCCCGTGTCGCGCTTTGGCCGCCGCCGTCCTCCTCCTCCTGCTCGCCCTCCCGCCGGGGCCGCGCTCGCCGGCCTTTCGCTCTACTCCCAGCAAGGCTCTGCCCTCTCTTGTCTCGCTGAAGAGCGTCTGCCTCCTCCGGGACTTGGTGAACACCACCAGGATGGCTTTTCTCTGCTGAGGCCTCCCGAGCCTGTGCAGGCCCAGCAGGCTCAGGTCCAGCTCCCTCTGCGGGTTGTCCAGCATGGCCCTGACCTCCAGACAGAAGTGCTTCCCTTGGCTCAGGTGCTGCCGTTCCCTGAATATTTCCCACACGTCTAACACCTCCCACTTTGGCCTGTGGGAATCCTGGAGGTCCAGTGTTTTGGAGTCGAGCAGCTGCTGGTCGTGGCAGGAGAGGAGTTGGATGTCGACGAGCTCTGTTTCCGATATCCTGAAATTCCCAGACACTTTGGTGTATATCCTGAGCTCGGCTCCCAGCACCTCCGCTTTCTCTGAGAGGGTTGAGACGTCGAACAGATACTGCTGTCTCTTCAGAGGGGAGAGTGGGAGGTCATCTGTGGAAAGCATTAAAATGGCAGGGTGAGATGCATTCACACAGAGATGATGTACATCCCACAGAGATGTGGAATCTGACACGAAAAATGCACTATTGTCTGCCCTGAATTAATGTGAGAGGAAGACTGAGTCACACACACACACACACACACACACACACACACACACACACACACACACACACACACACTCAGCTCCACGTACCTTCTCCATTGTCCACAAAGCTTGCAATAGTGTTTGCAGCTTTTGAAGAACGAAAAAAACTTGCGTTGAGTCCCAGTTTCTCCGCCGTGGAGAAGGTCTTGTATATGGACAGCATGTAGTCATGAGGCTCAATTAAGTCTTTAGATGCCGCTTTATTGTATCTGTCGCCGGGCGGCGGCGCGTAAAAGTATTTAGTGGCTTCTTTGCCATCATAAAGTTTCACCACCTTGCTGCTCTTCGGAGCAGATGGGGGGAAAATAGCGAGCGCCTGAAAACGGGGGAACTCCCACACAAGCACCAGAGCCCCGCAGAGAAGCGTGAAGCGGCAGAACCCCATCCTCCTGTCGCGTCCTGGGCCGGAGCCGGAGCCGGAGCCGGTGCCGGTGCCTGAGCTGTGGCCGCGGGACCACGGGCGAAGCCGCATCACCTCCACATCCACTCCGCAGCAAGTGGCTGCTCCGCAACGCGCGCGGCCGAGGGGAGCGGGGGGTGCGGAGTTAAAAAGGGGCGAGAACACGCCCACATCCTAACGTTATCTACGAGACCAAACAGGGCTCAGATTAAGGTTGTAAAACTAATTGTTCTCCTTTCTGCTCCCCCTCAGGGCAGATGTTCGCCCAAAAGCGAGCGGCAGCTTCTCAGGTCTCCGTGCGAACTTTCAGGTTTCTCGAACCCGGCTTATAATAAACGGAAATGAGTGCTGCGTGGATGTTGAGTTTAAGCCCAGCTCGAGAAGTTCTGTTCATTTGGGTTTTAATTGACGCGCACGGCATTCGTTCCTGTGCGCACCGTGAGCTTAGGCTTTAACGCGGTGCCTCCCGCCCTCTAGTGAAACGCACGTGTAGCTCCCTGACGCAAACGGGGAAAGATGCGGCCAAACATTCAGCACCATGGACAGAGTCTCACTCAGCGTCTGGGAATAATAAATCAATCAAAAACACCAGTGCAGGAAGGATTTATTAAACCCCAAAAAATATTGGAAGAACAAGTCATGTTCAAATAATCACGTTTATTTGTGCGCTACTGCACAAAGGGAACATCCACGTTCATCTTTTCTACGCAACTGTCACACTAATAAGCGCTTTTGCGTAAAAGATATAAACTTTAGATTAAAGGATAACAAAAAGACAGCACATACACAACATCATGTCCGTTTACGAAGTCAAATCAATATCTAACATCATTATTTTCTGTACAGTATCCTATCACCAAATGCCACATGCTGTGCAGCGGTATCTGGATTTGTTAAAGTTATTAAAGGAATAAGGGCACTGGAAGTCACAGCTTCCTGAGGTCTGTGCAGCCAAGTCATCTCGAGTCATTCTTATCTTGGGAGTAACGAGCAGCTCACAGGTGGCAGTGAGGCTGTAGCATGTGCTGCAGAGAGCTCTGAGGTTATTAAGAGATAACGACTTCTCTGGTTTGATGTGTAGTCAGACAAGTCCCGTGTTGTAGTGACATCATGAGCTCCGTGAGGAAAGACAGAGGTCTGACTCGTTGACGAGGGTAGTGGGGAGACACACGTGCAGCTTTAGCGGCCTCTAGTGGTGACGACTGCTTATTGTTTGGTGTTTTTTAAAAGCTGTGTAATAATATCACGCAGAGGCCATGAACTCAATCATTAGAGAGCGTTTGGCTCCTCTCACCTGCATTTGGTTTTGTTGGCTCCTAGTGACGCACAGTAAAAGCAATCTGCTGTAGCTTTTCCTGCTGAACCACAGGATCCAAGGACCAACACACAATGATTGGAAACTTATTTTCAGCAGCTTCAGTGTTTCTGCATCACTTTCTTTTGTTATTTTTTATTTACGGCTTTGCTTTAATACGAATGGAAACTGTAGTGTTGCTTTTAGCCTTTTGTTCTAATAAACGCAGACAGTTTTCTCAGTAAAATTGAAGTGGCTGTTTCTCACGGTTTTTAGAGAACATAAAACCAGTGAGACTCTCTGTGGGGGAGCTCTGATTGTCAGGGTTTGCAGGTTAAGTAGTTCTAGTCCTAAGAGTTCTTTAAAACAGATGAACAAGCACAGACATCTTCACACTTTAGATGTCTGAATAGCGAGTTTTTGGATTTTTTTAGTAAACGCATATAAGACTGGATGCAAACATGTAGGATTGAATATCTGCTATTATAGAGATTTTTTTCCTTTTGAGTTGAATAAAAATAATGATAACCATGACACTGAGGTGGAAATAAAGACCCATCAGCACCTTTTATGCAGCTAAATAATAAATAAACAAACAGGACCCCAAATGACCAAAATAGGCTTGACTTTATTTTTTTTCAAAACTGTAGCATAACAAACTAAAATCAATATGAAAACACACACATACAAAATAAAAATAACACTTCAGCATTGCTCACAATGAGAACAAACATCGGCCTGGGTTTGAACTGTGGACCTTCGGTGAGTAAAAAAAATGTCTAGATGTAAATCATCACATTCACAAAGTTGCATGCTGAGCTAGAAAAGCTCTGATTCTCTGAAGAAGTTCTTTCTTCACACTGTCTGGTACAAGTGCTGCAGAGGGAGACAAGTAATTAAAGCAAACATCAGAGCACTTAGTGAAGTAAAAACACTGACCTCAAATCAAATAAGATGTTAATTATATCGTGTAGGCTTTTCAGTGTCTGTGCAGCAGGCGTCTCTATTGAACCAGTATCAGCTTATTCTGATTGAGCTGAGCACAATAAAAGCACGTCTCGTACCTCTGCCTTTTGGTGTGACTTCTGTGACCAGGTCCTCCACCGTGACGTGCTCCAGGCCCTTTTCTCTGATCACATCTGGACACAGTCAGTTACGTTAGTGAACAGGATTCATAGAAGCACAACACAGTGACTTACATGTACACACACCCCGGCGCAATACTGTACCTTTGCAGTGTGCTTTGAGCTGATCCTTCCATCCGCACTCCACCAGCTTTGCCCTGAGTAATTCCTTTAACCTGCGGCCACAGATCATGTCGGTAATATATAGCATGTGAAAGTGTACAGACAGACGTCTCTAAATCGTTCGTGATCAAACCACCACAAAGAGAGAATCACGTACCGCTCCCGTTCCCCCATCTCTATCAGCTTCTGGTTTATTGCAGCCCTCATTTGGGAGTCTTTGCTCATGATCTGACTGGAAGTAAAATACAAACTGTAGCTGTGTCAATTACGACGATGCGATATGAAGAAAAAAGTAGAAAACGGGTTAATTTTGCAACCAGTCAGATAGACGGTACCCTTTGTTGGACTTGATCAGCTGTAAGACACA
Organism: Betta splendens; assembly: GCF_900634795.4. Taxonomy (NCBI): domain Eukaryota; kingdom Metazoa; phylum Chordata; class Actinopteri; order Anabantiformes; family Osphronemidae; genus Betta; species Betta splendens. The sequence continues at coordinate 13,766,233 of NC_040891.2, read as the reverse complement.
CGGTCCGACTGCACAACGCTACCGTGTGAAATATTCGATGCTTAACGGTTCCCTGTTTCCGGCGGCTAGCTGATTAGCATAGTTAGCTAAAGACTGAACAACGTCAACGATAATACATGTAAAAATCTGGTTTCACAGCACAGCTAAGCGTCACTGGACCGAGCCGGTGTTCTGACAACAAAACAAGAGCAGTCGTTCAAATGCAAGAACCGCTAACGAGAAAATGCATCGAAAAATCAATTTCCCGGGAGCCCCCGCGAAGGTTGGGTCCGCTGCAAAATGATTCCGTGTAAGACAAACCGGAAACTTGTTTAGGTCCAGGTGGCTTCTTCAACGTTTTCATCATATTGTTAAGCAGCCTGTGAACGTTTATAAGACATGGCTGCGTCTAATTATTCCTTGAAGGTTAACAGGGACCTGCTGGACCCCAACTTTGACAGTTACAGGCTGTCTCTGGACGCTATTCCTACTTACAACGTAGAACTGGACGCTGGTGAGGCAAACTTAACACATTACTGCAAAGTTAGCGGGTGAGCTAGCTTAGCACTTATACTGGACTGACAGCACTGATGCACAAATTAAACCCTATAAACCCATCATATAGTGCTTCAACACTGCTCTGTCTGTAAACGAGTGGTTCCAGTGAGGTCACGGCCAGTTGGTCCTTACAAAAAATGTCCTAACACTGATGCCGTTTACTGTAACATCAGAACTGCTCTGAATGTAAGATTAAGTTAATGCTGTAGGTGTAGTAGTTGCTGCTATTGTTCGTTGCACGTTGCCAAAGTAATCACAGGTTTATTAATGGTTGCTTCTGATCAGTATCCTCTGTTTTTCCACTTGCTGCAGCTGTGGAAGAAGTGAAGCTGAAGGATGCTCAGTACACCCTGGAACACATGCGTGCGTTTGGCATGTACAACTACCTGCACTTAGACCCTTGGTATGAGGACACGGTGCTGTTTGTGGACTGCAAAGGAAGGGTCCTCTGTCTCACTGTCACCCTAGTAAGTTCTTAAAACCGCCTCCTTATTCTCAGACGCCCTTGTAGCCTGTCGCTGTTTATATTTCAACAACATATGGTCTTATTTACTTTGTCTATATGTCCTCCTGCTGGTGTCTACATTACAAGGCAAATAACTGTTTGCTTGTATTTGTAATTCATGTCAAATGTTGTTTTGATGTCATGGCAGTGTAATTATTGGTGGATTTTAATGCTTGTGACGCACCAGTAGGTGGTGAACAAATACTTGTGTAATAGCAGTCTACTCTGTTTCTGACAGGAGACGTCAAAACAAAATGACCACTGTCTAAAACATTATTGTTACTTTACACTACAGTGTTAATGTGGCTCATTATCGTTTCTCTTTTTCCTGAAATGCCAAATTAGACACACTTGAGGGATGAGATTGTCAATATTCTTAACAAAGATCTAACCTTTATTTTGTTCTTTGTTCATATAAATCAGCACGGGAGATAACGATTAGTTGTCATATGTCTGCAATTAATCACAGCACTGATTACATGTCTGGCTCTTGATACCGATCCCTGTTTGTTACCCAGTGCCAAGATGCTTAGACGAGGGGCAAAATCAGCCTAGTGACCTTTATGACAGATCATTCTTTTATGTCTAAGACATCATTGACCATGATTAGAGATAATTGGTACCCCATCGGTGATTTTTATGTCCTTGCTGGCCTAAATGATCATCATCATATTGTAATCCTGTGAGACTGTATTTCTGTCTTTCAGTGGCATAATTAAATGAGTCTTTATGAAAATATGCCACTCAAAGTCTAATTACAATCATCACACGGTGATTATTATCCCTGGCAGTTCCTTTTGTGTATATCTGCAGGGATGTGTACTTCGGCACATTATACCTTGGTGGTTCACTCTCTGTTCGGGAAATTAAAGGTGCGGATGTTGGCAGAAAATGATCTCAAAGGTCCATCATACATAAGGTAGTGATATAATACACAGTGTCAAGCTCCATGGCAACAGCAAAGCAGCTGATGCTTAATGCTGTTAGTTCACACACTGTGTAAATGACATTCATGTGGCAGCATATCTATCTGTTTCTAATAATGCTCATTGAGTAATGAATCATGTAGGTGTAGACACACGTGTGGCCACATGACGGTTGGTAACTTTGTCCCTCATGTGTGTGCTCTGTCCTGTTGTTCAGTTTGAAGTTCTTGTGTCGTCTTGTGGCCTTTTAAAAAAACAAGCTCAGTGGTCTGGACATGATGTTTTTGTATCAGATGTCAGTCAAGTGTTTTCCTACAGGATTAGACGCCTCATTCTACGTGAAGGCAGTGACCTTTCTCCTCTTCTGTAGTTCAAAGCCCCTCTGGATGAAGTGTTGGTGTTCGAGTCTCTGAGTCCCGGCCGGACTGTTTAAAGACAGCACTTTGATTAGATAGTGGCACTAAGAGTGCCCACGTTTTACATTGTTCTAGCATCTCTCCTCCATTTTTATATATCCTGTAATGAAGTTGAGAGACACGTTGTGTCTGTAATTAAATAAATTTGCTACAGTTGAGAAATTTGAACACTTTCAAGCCAAAAACATTCTGTATTGGCTTCTGGGATGTGAAGCTTTGCTGGTTTGCTGGTGTTTTGTGATATATGCCAGCAAATTGAATGCATTCAGATGAGACAGGCAGTTGGGCGATGTCACCTTGGCAACAAATCCTCAAACATAAGTGACAACGTGGGATGTTTTCCTCTTCCCGCGCACACAGAGAGCACCACCGCTATGATGGCTCAGCCATTGCTGTCATGTAAACAGTGATTGCGTTTATATACACCTAAGGAAATCAGGTGACGTGGGTAAGCTGGTGTACAGGCAAAAAAAATCTGCAACATATGAGCAATCAGTGTTCACCCTTATGTTTGTAGACGCACACACACGCAGAGTGACAGGAGACGCGCGCGCGCGTGTGTGTGTGGCTCCTTTCACAGCTCAAACCATCAGATTTGAGCTGCAGCAGCAAGAGACTTTTCACATTAGTTTGAATCTGACTGTGTGCCTTCTGATTCAAGGACGCTGAGGCGTTGCATGGCGATGACCTCTCTGTTGTTCATCTGCAGCTGTTTGTGCTGCAGATGCACAAATCTGATGAGAACCTGGTTGTGTCTTAATACTATTGTAGAAAATACCAGGAGGACAGTCTTTATCTTGGATTTTGACTGTTGATGTTGATTGCAACAAATTACCTTTTATAGTTTCCTTCACATCCACCTATTGTTTTACGTGAGCTCCTTACAGACGCATGATAATTTAGCAAATGTGGTGCAGCTTAAATGAAAATGGAAACACTGTCTGACTGATGGCTCTGTTGCTTTCTGCATCCAGGACACGGCTCTGGGGAAGCCCAGAGAGGTTTTTCTTACATCTGCCGAGTCCAGCGAGTGTGAGGGTCGTCTCTGTGCGTCCCTCAGCCTCACCTCAGCAACCTGGGCCGCTCTCTGTGATGGCACCGGACGACTCTACCTCCTCCGGACTGGCAGGAGGGGGGCTGGTACCGACACAAAGTGGGAAGTAAGTAAAGCATTTCAAATCATTTAGACTTCTTCATAAAATCTGAACTATAGCAGTTGCAAGAGTTATGGGACATTGAGCTCTTGTTCAAAGCCATGCGCCTTCAGGGCCAGTTACATAATCACAGTGTGGATCATATCGCACTGTCACATAAGAAGTCAAATTATTCAGCAGAAATAGTAAAACGCACCAGACGTCTGTGGAAGTCACAGTGATCCGTGTTAAACATTTGAGGCTTCAGAGAAAGCTGGCGGTCTTTAGGAGGAATCAGACAAACGCTTTACTGGGCTTTATTGTCTGTTTGTGCAATTTGTTCATTTAAGCTCTTATAAGATTCCTTTCATGTCGGCTCAGTAGCGGATAGAAGTGACCTCAACATTTGGGTTCATGCAATAGAATGTAACAAACCGATCCAGCTTCTTTATGACATTAATGATGTGTCCTTCATTTAAATTCCTGTTGGCTTTTTTATTGGCCTTCGATCATTAGCCATCTTTATATTTCATGTCACTGAAGAGCAAGCTGTGTCTCATAGTATATTCACCAGTTCTTCTATTCATGAGAAGATGGAGCAACACCGCCCACTCACCTGTCACATGAACACTGACGGTTGCATTGTTGTTTTTATTCGATTTCTTTTTGTTGGTGAATATATGTCAGTAAATAACTGCCAACTGAAATGTCAGAGGTTTGAAACCTACAGCAGAGTCTCTATTCACGTTACTTTCACTTAATGAGACAACCGGTGTCAGCATTATGACAACCCTTTCATCCTGGCAAAGAATCTGTCTTGCACTTCTGTATTTACTACAAGAAAAATCGCTGGATCACAGTCAGCTTTTAGTGAAATGCTAAGATCACTTGTTGCTTGTGTGCCTGAAGCCACTGTTCAGTGAAGACACGGGGGAGCCGTTCATCATCCTCCACAGCGTGTCTCACGTCCAGGCTGGAGTCCACAGCGTAGAGGTTCTGCTGCTCCGCATCCAGAAGGACCCGGAGGAAACCACAGGAAGCGGATACTCGGTCTGTCTGGAGTGGATCACAGTCGCCAACGCTGCAGCTCATGGTGGGTGGTGCCCTGACCCAGTGTCGCCTGTGAATGAGCAGGACTAGTGTGTCATCAGTTTAGCCTCAATTAGGATCAAAATAGTGTCCTGACAGTTCGGTCATAGCCTGTTTTTAATGGAGCTTAATTACTAGGTCCCATATTGTAAGCATTAATTACCCCAATAAGTAATCTTGTGCTGTAGCTGCTGACATTATCGCAGGTATCAGAGGAGTTTTATGATATGAAACAACAATGTTTACATCCATTTGTGTTTTTGTTGTCCACATGCAGGTCAGGAGAAAAAGTACGAGGTGAAGAAGAGGAGGCTCCTCAGAGGGAAGTCGGTGCCTCATTATGCGGCGGTGGCGCCTCAGGGGAAGGGGCTGATAGTGGCCTCGGAAAAACCCTTCATCTTCACACATGTGGACGGTCGACCTGTGGAGCAGCCAGACCTGGAACCCATGGAGGTGGAGAAGACAGGTAAGCGAGGTCATCAGGCATTACCTAAAGCTTCTGTGACCCATCATCTGAGGATAAATAGAAAGAAGTTCTCAGATTTACAGGGTTTTTGTCTGCGTCAGAGTTGATTCAGCAGTTTTTTCTTTATGAAACTGTACAGTTTAAAATGAGTGTTGGTACATGTGTTATTGTAATCCACAGATATTTTGTTGCATGAAAAATAATTTCAGGCGTCCAAGTGGGTTGTTAGACGCCCTTCAGTAAATGTGGACTATTACGTTGTAAAATTCAGCATCACTCTTTCCCTCTTCAGCATAACTTGACACACAGTGAACCCACATCAGTCAGTAGTTTAAATTAACCCTCTGCACATACACTGCTCTACATGCAAGTGCATATTATTCTAATGTTGATCTGAAGCCTTGTTCAAAGCGGTTGCTGTGCAGTGTTTTGGTTTTCAGACAGCTTCGTGTTCAGACTCTGGGGAAATTGTAGTGTCTGAAAAACACCTGGAACAATTTAAAAAAAATGATAATGTGGGCATCTCTGATTATTTTCTGCCAAAGCTCTTTCTCTCTTTCTCTTTGACAGTGATTGAATGCGTTACCATTTGGATGTGTTCACATCTGCTGAATGAAGTCACGCTGTTGTTAGGTAGATTTGTTTTAGGCTCATTTCCTACAGAGTCTTTGTGTTTTCTTGGATTCATGTGATGATGAGTTTGGCTTGGCCGTGTTTGGACCCAAACCCTGAGATCGATGAGTGCTACTCATTAAAATTATATATTTGATTTAAGGTTGTGATGTTGTTGTCCTCCAGTTGATTATCTGAGCAACAGAAAAAAAACACCAAAGTGTGAAAAGCAACACTCTCACATTGTCGAGACTGGAGCAAACTAAAAGGTGTGAGCATTTGTTAAATGACTGTTCAACAAGTCATTATCAGAACTACCAATAATTTCATCTAATTAAAGGAGTAGTTGTAGTTTTTTTTAATATCCTGCAGGTAAAAATGAGGCCATTTCACATGTATGTTGAAAATAAATTCAGATTTTAAGCAGTGTGACTTTTCTACGTGCAGATTCTTGACTCTGTCCTTTAAATTCACACGTTCACGTCCTCCCAGTTTTAAGCCGTCACCCGTTTCCTGGCTCGGTTAGACTCACCCCCTCTGAGCGAGCCGACAAATAGCTCGCTCTTTCCGAATGCATAAAACCCCTCTGACCCAGACGGGAGCGGCTGTGTGTGTTTTTATGTAAGCAGAATAATGGCAGCTTTTTAGCCAATCCTTTTATCAGAGCTCTGCTTTTCTCCTCTCAGAGAAGGAAGTGGATTACATGTCAAGAGAGGAGGCATCTTCAAAGCGATGCACAGGGAGCAGAGAGGTGGAGGAGGCTCTGAGCCGCAGACACGCGTGTGCAGTCGCGGCCGTTTGCTGTGAATGCGTGTTCGGCAGCACGTGTGTCTGCTGCAGTTTGCCTCCGAGCACATTAAGTGCACAAGCAGAGCGAGATGAGCTGTGGAGAGGAAGAAAGTGAAATGAAAGATTTGGCAACTCACCTCTTTCCCTCTCATTAGTTCCTTTGTTGATTTGGTCGGCAACAAAAGGTGATAATGAACATGTCTCTGCCAGATCTGTTGGTTTGGAGCATAATTATTGGCGTCATTTCAGTGCTTGGGCTTTGCCAATGATCACATAGTGTTGTGTATGATGGTTCTGGCACTGACTCCTCAATAGGAGTGCTGTATACTGAGAAGTTTAGCTGGAGTTGTCTGCATAGAAATCAGAAGGACTAAATATGTGCCGTGGATACATTGCAGTAAATGTAATAAAAGAGAATTTCACTTACCGATAAATCAAGGTCGGTGTTCTGTGTTGATAATCAAGCGTTCACAAAATGTTTTAGAGGTGCATGAAATTTCTGAGCTTTCTCTGCAGCTCGTCCAGCTCGGTTTCAGTAAGTGCTGAGTGCTTGTGTCTGTCTGACTGAATTCCTTGCTCGTCTTTGCTGCTGAATTTGAGTCGGACTGTTGCTGATGGGTTCACTGGCCTTTGCTCTTGTCAAATGCCCGGCAGCCTTATTACAGGAGGAAGGAAACAGAGTGGCCTGAAAGAAAATCATCCGTGAGTCACCCTTTTCATCAAAGAGCCTCAAATGAACTTTATTTTCCAGATATTTATCACTGAACAAGCTCTGAATCATTCAGTGAAGATGCGAGTCGACCCGGTTTAGAAGCGGCTTCCGGTCCGGTTTCTCCTGCGGGTTGTTTGTTCCGTTCAGGACGATGTTCTTGGCGACTGCGCACCGTTGTTCTGTGGAAGGTAAAGAGGACACAGGCTGCTCGAGCGGTTCCACCCAGGCTTTTAACAAAGCAGCGCCGCTTGCTTCCGCCTCGTCGGGCCTGTACATCTGTTCACACCATCGCCACCCTCCTGATTATTGTGCGTGTCATTATGTCCCAGCACACAGTGCAGGTGTTACCGCTGACTGCAAGAAACGATTTAACGATGATCACATCATGCTAAGAAGCCAAACGAGGTGCTGAGTCAGAGTCAACAGAGAGTTGGCCTCATAACAATGTGGGCACTGGTGAGAACAGCCTGGTTCCCTGACATTCTGCCGTGACGTTCCTTAGCAGCGCCTGACGGACGGAGGTCCCTTCACCTGAATCCTGTTTTACAAACCGCATTTCATCTTCTTCATCTTACTTTGTATATGGATGCAATATTTCTGCAACAGGTTATGCAGTAAAAGTATTTACAGCAGCCCTAAAACACAGCAGCTTTTAGTTGGCAATAAATAAATCCCCAATAAAACCCAACTGGACTTTATGGATTCTTCTGCACAGCACTGATGATTAGAAATGTTAAACTGTGCAGGAGGATTGTGTTAATAGCAGCACTAAACCCCATCATTTATAATAATTTATCTACTTTAATGGTTTTCCATCTGCAGGGTCCGACTGAATATTCAGGACTTGTTCCCTCCATTCCTGCACAGTATTGGATGTTTTATGTATGACCATGGAACAGCTGGATCAGGAATGTCATTAACTTTAGCAGCGTTTCTTCTCATTTGAATGCAGATCCCATTTACTTCTGGCAGCAGACGGCGGAGGACGTCACGGTGTGTGTGCGCATGCCCGAGGGCGTCACCAAGGAGGAGGTGCGCTTCAGGCTGACGGCCGACACCATCAGCGTTGCAGTTCAGGGCTTCTCTCCTCTGCTGGAGGGCCAGCTGTTCACATCTGTAGACCCTGAGGCCAGCACCTGGATCATCAAAGACCACAAGAGGTTGGGCACATTTAGGGACTCCTCATTTGCTGCACAGTACAGTAACGCAGCAGTCTGCTGTGATAGTGCATCTGAACCAGTTGCCCAGGGAGACGCAATCTCCCAATTCAAGGGACAATTTTGATCCGCAATCTTCTGCTTATTCTCCTGAAGGTGAACACCCCGGGAGTAAAAAGAGTTGTTTCAAATAAAGCCCTACACCAGATAAGACACGACTTCATTCATCCCACGGGAAATAGCTGTGGCCTCCCTACACAGTGTGCGCATGGACATAGAAGCCGTATAATAGAACGAAAGCAGCGTATGGATGCGTCTGTATGTAAATGGGAGTAGTGTTACCAATAATAATATACAATGAACGCAGCGCCTGTAACAAGAACAATTAGCGTTCAGGGACAGAACGGAGTGTAGGTCGTCTGGGATTTAAGCACTTTAAGACTAATAGTGTTTACTTGTGTTAGTGGAAAAGCTGAGGTTTGACTGTTTGCCTTGTGTGGTTCTCATGTGGGTCTCTGGGCATGAAGCACTTAGCTTTTTGTGTGATGAGGATTTCTATGACGGTGAGCAGTAAAACTGCCTTGTTGCATGTCCCTGTGACCTGGGTCACCGTGCTGGCGCTCCACCAGTACACACTAGTACACACCAGTACAGCTGCAGCACAGTATAGCGCTATAGAAAACCCACCTGAGCAGAAGAAACCTCATTGTCGACCACAAAGAGCCAGCCGCAGCGGAAATGCAGCCGTTGAACATCTTGTCCTTTGTGCCAGTGAACCAGCATCCTGCTTTTTAAATTCAGCGTTGCAGAAATCCAACACAAATAGAATGAATGGTCTCATAACCATGGAATCTATTAATGTGTTAGTCATTGTGGGTTGATTCACATCCTTTCTTCGCCTCGCGTCTCTGCTTCCTGTTCCTTCAGCGCGAGTCCTCCAGTGATACGTCCTTTGTAAGCGTTGCATGGACTGTTTCTCAGTTTCCTGATCATCCTTCAGACGTTTAAAAGCCTGTTTGTGAAGGATGAACAATATGTTCATGTCTGTTTGTGAACCGTCTTCTAGAAATAATGTGGTTTGGATGAGAAAGCGTTTACGCTGCATGTTTCAGGTCAGAGGTCATGTCTGTCTGCAAACGCAGCGACATCTAAACTTAGAAAATATTGTTGAAGTAACCAGAATCAGAATGAATGAGACTGCTGAAGTGTAAAGTCAAACATTTGTGTTTTGTTTCAAATATTTACCCGTGGTCTTATCTCACTCGGCCGCTTGGACTGGCACCATGTGTTTGTGATGTAACGGCTCACAGTGTTCTGTTGTGTTTGGCGGCTCTGCAGCTGAACAGCTGACCCACAAAGCGTCTCCTCAAAGGGAACCAGGAGACATGAGGAGGAGGATCTGATGAGTTCCTGTAGTCTGTGAGCTCACATGTTCCTGATAGTTCCACATGTGCCGTCGCTGTGACCCGGCCCTTCATCCATTCACAGTGTGGGTGCATTTAAGAGCACATGGAGCTAACGCACCCACGTAGCTCGTTATGCTCTCTGGACTAATGGAGCCGTGCCTGATCCCACTTCATGTGCCTCAGCTAGTAACGACAGGGAAGTAAGAAGCAACACACATGTTAATGGGGACATGTGTGTTCACCTGATTTTATTTGGATTCATTCATTTTTTTTCCCCTCTGATCCACAAAGACCGATCTTCATTAGCATCATGTAGTGAAGTATGAGGGGATGAATAGGCTTTGTGTTGAATTCACAAGGCTGAGTGACAATATGCAGACGCCACAGCTGCTGCAGTGAGCAGCACCTGACCTGAGATCTGTTCAAACACTAATTCATTCAGTTAATTTTATTTGTATATGCAATTAATTTTTCATTTATTGTTTGACTAATTCTGAATGAGTTCCTCCGTTATTGGACCGGTTTCAGGTTCAGTTTTAGTACTTTTAACCAGGTGGACACTAATTCTGCAGTTACAGTATCTGGATGAATCATACTTTAAGCCCAAGTCCTTGAACATCATATGTTGTATTTGTAGACTTGAACCTCTGAGACAAAACCTCCAGCACTTCTTGTGATTTTTAAAGTTTTTCACTTCTGGCCTAACTTGAAACGCTGCTGCTGCTGCTGCTGCTGCTGCTGCTGAGGACCATCATTTGACTTGATCAACTCCAGCCTGAATTACTCTTCTCGTTCCCCTCTGACCTTTCTCATCAACACTGCACTTCTTCCCACCGGACCGCTCCTGATTGGATGCGCACCGGTTGATTGCATCATTCTTATTCCAGCGGCACCGTCCATTAGAACGGAGGCTCTCTGGAGTTGAGGCTTCTTTGTATCACAGTACAGTATGTGACCTGTGAATGTGTCCACAGCCTGGAGGTGACCCTGCAGAAGCGCGGTGAGGGGCCCACGTGGTCGGAGCTGGTGGTGGGCGACCGGAGGGGGGAGTATGTGCTGAGCGAAGAGCAAGCTGCCGTCATGCATGAAAGACTGAAGCACCTCACGTCTGAAGACCTGGTGAGGCTGAGTTATTAGTGCTCCGATGCCCGGGCGCTGCTCCTGTGTCTTTACTGCTCTCTCTTTTCAGTGAAAGCTTTGATTTCTGCAGAGCTTCTTAAAAATGTGAGTTGCTCTGCCTTGTACACATGGAGCCAGTTGACGGAGCTGACGTCATCTATATCAACAGCGTGCTTTGATGGCATATTTTTAACCAGTTTGATTCTGTGGTATGTGTTTGAAAATATTACTAAGCCGTAAAACCTCCACGAAGCTCAGCTCTGTTGTTTTCTCATGAGGTTTTCTCACGACCTCGCACATATTTTTTTACCAGTAACTTTTAGCGTCCCTCCGTCCTCTGTGGCCTCCATCACTTTTCTCTTCAGCTGCTCTGTGTCTGTTTCTTCCTGGCGTCTTGTTCACATCGTCACACTCGTCTCCAGGGTCGTTCTCCGTCTATCATTCAACAGTATTTTTAGCCTCTTCTACACCTCAGCCTCATCCTTCATTAGTATCATCTGGCTCCACTTGACGAACTGCGGTGCAGACCGTGCTTTTACATGTTAATATATGTAAAACAAGTGTAACCGTGGCCTCTGTCTGCTTTCATATTCCTCCAGAATGGAAGCCCGGATGGGGACAAGCCCCCTTGTAACTCCCAGGAGCTGGAGGACTGTGATGGGTTCCCAGACGACAGCTCCAGTCTCACACATTTTGACGGAGAGTCACTCAAGCCCACTCAGGTGGTGAGTAACACCCCACTTCTCAGTCTGAATCTGAAAAAGGCAGCGCTCCCACATTTCTCATTTCTGTCGACCCCTTCCATCCTTTATTCCCCTCCATGCGTGCGTTGCAGGCTACTCAGTGCCGCTGCTTTATGACCTGCCCCTACAGTAATTATCCAGCCTGCCATTGTCACTGCCACTTGACCAGAGTGCTCCACAAAGGCCCAGGAAACAAGGAACACGCAGTGCTGAGTTATTCCCATCACCAGCGTCGAGTCATGAATAATAATGGTGCATTCACAGAGCACAGTCGGCAGCATCGCGTCTGTCAAATAAATGCATCTGTTCCTCTGGGCCTGTGCTGAGTTGAGTGATATGCTTACCTTTGTTGAAGGTTGATGATGAATTGTATGATAGGTGGTGGCTCAGGTCCGGCGATTGTTCACACTGTGTAAAAGGATATTTGCAAGTTGTCCTGGCTGTTTGATTCAGTGTGTGCGAATCGGCTTTAACAAGCTGCAGCAATGCAGGAGTCGCCTGTTCTTCCAGTCCATGCAGAGCGTGTACCTGGAGGGGCAGAGCGTGTTCCTGTGTGGAGTTTACTGTAATTGAAAACCGCGGGTTATCAGGCAGCCGGCGTTTCCTTCAGGGTGAGATGCACCCGAACAAATGAGATTTGCCTTTTGTCCAGATTCTGGCTTTTTGTTTGCTGCCCGGCTTTCTGCCGCCGTGCGGGTCAAAGTTGAGCCACGTCTCGCAGAGAAAGGCGCCGGCGCTTTGTCCTTGTGTCCAAATGTACGGTGCCTTTCAAAACTTTGTTCATGGTGGTATGTGGAAAAAGAGAAAGTATCTGAGTTCCTGCCTCAGACTGAGATCCACGGAGGCTTAAGAAACTAAAACTATAATACATACAGTATGTGCACTCAGTATAGTGTAGTTAATCCTGTAGGATGAGTTTTACCCCAGTAGCAGGAAATGAATGAATGAGGGCGGTCATCGGTGTCATGGGCCCAATGATGAAAAAGTTTATTCTTGAAGTAATGTAAGTATTGTAAAGTTTGAAAAACAGACCCAAGGTTGAAACTTCTCCTTTCAGTTGTGCCTGTTTGTGGAAGTGACATGAGCACTTTAGTAATAGCGTCAATAAGCTCAGCTGAAATCCTCAGGTACTGGTTGTATGACGTGGACAGTTTCAGCTGTAACAGTGTTAAACACTGAATAATAAATAGAAGTGAACGCTTTCCTTTCACCAAATCTTTTATAGACGCTCGTCTTTCAATTTTAAGAATTCTGCATCACAAACTCCCACAACAGAAACGGAGCCTTTCATTATGTAATGAAAGACCAATAATGAGTGAGCTGAAAGTGCAGTGTTGGGTTTGTAAATAAAAGCCGTTAATGCGCCTTTTTCCACTTTGCTGGGAACGGCGGCCGAGTCTCTGAATGCGCTGGATCGGACCCTCACCCGCTCAGAGGGTCGCTGGGTTTGTTTGTTCCGCGTGGCAGCGTGTTTATCTGCATCTCGGCGGACGCCGTATCTTTCTATTCCTCACTTCCGACCCTCATTGTGTCCGCGCTAATGCTCCGGCCGCTCGCCGGCCCACTTGAATGCATCCTGACCTTTTGTGAGGAAAAAAACACGGGCTTAAAATTGTTGCACCTTCTATTAACTTCACCTTCTGTGGACGTGTGGGTCGCAGCTGAAGCCGTGAAGCCTGGTTTTCATGCGTGTTCCCCAGAGGGAGGCTGAGTCGCAGCCGTCCGTTATCTGAGACCTTTTATGGTGGCGTTTATCAGAGCATCTGAGCTGCGGTGGCTGCAGGCCGTCGCCGAGGAGCCCGAGGACGTTATTGATATTTGAAAAGATCTGAAAAGGTCTGAAGTGATTACACAGAACGCAAACTATAAACCTTCCTGCCACAGTTGAAAGAATTCAGGCTTTGATACATTTATTTCATGTGAGGCTTAAATATGTTAAGAGAAGATAGTGACTGTGACACAGATAAAGGTTTAGTATTAATAACTGGAGTCCTGCAGTGAATGACGATAGAACCACGTCGGCTCTTAATACAGGCATCTGGGCTCCGTGCACTGATGCGCTGGTCATTGTTACTGCAGCCTCTCACTTCCTGTCCTCCATCTGCAAAAAGCCTTTGAATCAAAGAGCCCAGATACACTCCAGAGCCTCATTCAGCCTGACAACAGGTACACATTTATTTATTTATTACCTGTAATCTCTCTCTGAATCTAATTGTACTGCTTCATGTTTTTGCGCATCAGTCACGTAACATTAAACACAAAATATAATTTCATATATGTGCAAACGTCATTTAAAGCTCAGGACCCAGAAATCTTTCTGTTTCCTAAGTGTCCTGTGCACACATGAATAAATTCTATTTTAAATATATGTTCCGTTATTTAAAATGGAAGCGACGTATGTTCTCCCCCTGATTCAAATATTGCGTCTAAATTCTTCTGTGCTTCTCCGTGTTTAAAACAGAGGCTTCTCTGGTTTTACTGCAGTTGTTGTTACTTTAGCTCTGTTTGGTCCTCTGGCTTTGAAGGTAAGACCTGCACCGGCTGCAGCTCAGGTCTGAAATAATAAGCAGACCGGAGACCGAAGCCAAAGGTGCGCTGTAAAATAACCCGCTAAAATCCCCATGATTGGATTTTTCCTTTTTTAGCATCTTTCTGCTAGCAGGCCAAAGAATAAGGGGGGAAATGGTTCCTGGTCCATATGTTAGTCATAGAGTAATAACGCTGAGCCACTGGCTGTGGAAGCGTCCTGCAGGTGAGTGTGGCTTTTGAATTACTGCATAATGTAATTCTTAATAAAGGCGCTGCAAAGTTGGATTTGCTTTATTTTCCCGTTTCCATATTCCTTTAATGAGCTCATGAGACCAGCGCGTACCTCCACTCCCACTCCCACCCAGCAGGAGCACGCAGCATGGAGGCACAGGTGAAGGTGTGAATGCCTCGCTCTGCGCCACGAGGCCCATTTTTACATCAGCACGTGTTTGTACTTCGTGTTCGTCAGCTGATTCTGAGTGCAGCTCACAGACGAACCCTAACCCTCCACGTACTCCGGTCACGATGAGGCTCAAACGTCCGTAGTTGTGAGTGATGAGTGAGTGGTTGTCTGTGTCGGACCGGCGACCCGTCCCGGCTGAACCCTGACCTCTGGAGGCCACGACAGGCTCCAACAGGCCCCGACCCCTACGAGGAATAAGCCCCCACAATAACCAGCGAGTTTCTGTGTTGTGAGGCCAAAGTGTGAGAGGAGGTGGAGGCAGGCGTGATGCTAAATGACTTGTTATGGTGCTCAGCCGTCACCCAGCAGCTCATGGGCCGGATGAAGCCTACAATGCTCGTCAAGCTGAGACGGGGGAGACGGCGCCTGACAGCCCAGCGACGCGCTGCCAGTTGGATGGTGGGCTGCCTTCAAACCAGGGATGTGTGCGAACAGTCGGATGTGGAGGACGATTGTGTCCCAGCGACAGTCAGTTACTGTGCAAAACAGACGAGTCGGAGTGGAACAAACCACCACTGGTGTGTGTGTGTGTGTGTGTGTGGACCGCCCAGGACGCGTGGGCTGGTTCCTGAGGTCTCAGCCATCACTTAATGAAGTGCACAGAGTAGAATGTCACAGGTTTGGTCCTCGGGGGTGACGTGTCCATCACTGCCCCCGTCCTTCACACCTCAGCTCAACCTGCACGCGTCTGCGTCACACTCGCCCTCTTATTGTTAATTATCCATTCACAGGAAGCGTGACCCAATCCAAGGAGAATCCATTTAATGTGCTCTGTCTCTCCAGGTGAACCTGAGCAGCCACCAGTACCTGTTCACGGTGGTGGCGGAGCCGGCCCAGATGCCCTGTCTCTGCCTGCGGCACGACGTGGACGCGCTGGTGTGGCAGCCTCGACCCGAGCAGCCGGGGAACCTGTGGGAGCACGTGGCCACGTTCAACGCCCTGGGTGAGAGCTGTGTGTGTGTGTGCGCAGTGTGTGATAACACACATGAATGTTTGAGCCCATACGTTGCATGAAGCTAAAAATGTCACACGTTAAGATGAGTTTTTATCGCCAAGCAACCGCTTATGTCCTTCTAGTCTAACGGATGCACTCCTCAATCATACGCACTGTTCAAACAAGCATCACAGCTATTGTTCCATCAGACGTTGTGTTGTTGCTCAGAGCAGCAAAAGAAAGAAAACCAGAATCTGATCAGATGGAAATGAACTCGTTTTCACGCTTTAAAGTTTGCTTTGCTGGAGTTACATTTAATATGAGGCTGCTCCCACTGAGCGCAGCCTTTGTCCTGCTCATGGACACTTGAACACAAAAACAAACGCATTGATTTGCCAGGCATAGAAACGTGTCCTAACCAGGAGAATCCAGCGGAGTTCAACAAGTGTCTGACTAGAAAAAGCAGGCGACGCTTCAGGAATGTGTGGAGCCAGTCACACGTGGGTGCGAATGAAACGCCACCCGTCGTATCCTCACCTCCACTCCAGTGGAAACGGCTCCTTAACAATCAGCCACCTTGTCTGTGCCCACGAGTGGCTCCGCAGGGGGCCGTCCACGCAGCCGTGGGGCAACAGACGGGCACTGAGCGGGTTTTTAACACCAGCCTCGCGTGTGTTTGTGCGACCGCTTGGCTGATCTTCATCTCCGTGTTTGATGAAGACCGACACGTTGAGCTGAATTATTCATCTCACAGATATTAGCGCTGTTTACGTCTGCGGAGCCTCGGCCGCCGCAGTTGATGGATGAAAGAACGTCTGAATCTGCAATAAACCCGCAGCTGATGACACCGGGTCGTTTAGTGGCTCCGCTTGTAACAATGGGACCCGAACGGAAATCTATTAAATTACAGCAAGCGTTTATCGACGGATCTCTCGTCCCCTCGGTTTGTTATTGATTCATAATTAAAGCGGCCGATAGCTGGGATGTTTGTCTCCTGTCTGAGGCTCCGACTGATGTTTTGACTCTGGTTAATTAAACTCAAAAGTCCAGCAGAGCTTCAGAACCCAGACCTTCCAGGCTGTTGAGCCTCCGTTTCCGCCCTGACGGGGTTCTAAACGCTGTATCGGCTTTTCACTGAGTGGACAGAATGGACTGCAGCCGTGTGCGTGTGTCTGCTTCCAGGCTACGTGCAGGCGTCCAAGCGGGACAGAAAGTTCGCCACCTGCGCTCCGGACTTCTCCTACGCCTCGCTGTGTGAGTGCGTGCGCCGCGCCTTCATCTACCGGCAGCCGGCGCCGGTGGACACCGTCCTCTTCAACAGGAAGCAGGGCCGCCAGGTGGGACAGGTTGCTAAGCAACAGGTGGCCAGCCTGGACGCCGACAAGCCCATCCTGGGCTTCAGAGCCACCAATGAAAGACTCTACATCCTGACCCCCACGAACCTGTTTGTTCTGAAGGTCAATAATAATTAGATTTTCAAAAGCTCTTCATGGGTCGTTCTGAGCGGAAGATGTGTAACGTCCTGCAGGAACGTCAGCCTGCGCCGATTGTGTTTCACCTTTTGAGATGAATCATTCAGTCATAATCAACGGAATCACATTATTTGACCATATTAACAGACACGTGTGCTGAGCAGCGAGTGTAAGTCCAATAAATAAAGGCTTCAGATGTGTCTGCATGTGTGACTGACTTATTGATGGCTCTGACAGGTGGTTGTAGTGTTTGGGGACTTGGGGAAAACGGTTCCTTTTATTCGGTTCTGTGGACGTATGACAGACGTGAAGGTTCATTTACCACATTTGCAGAAATGTGTTGCAGACTTCACACTGACTTCTGTTTCCTCAGCTTCAGTCCAGAGCGGATCAGTTGAACCTGGAACTCAATCATATCTGCTGTTTTTCTGTTTAGCCTTTAAATGGAGATTTAATCTAAATTGTGTTTTTCCTCTGAGCTTTTAAATAAGTGCAAACCTGGAGAAATCCTGTAGACAAGTTTCAGACTAACGTTCCTTTTCCCAGAGCTGCTACTGGTGTCGGCGAGTTCCACCTTTTCATGCTGAGCCCAGAATGAAACCTGCCAGCGAATAAAGATTCTGGCTCCTTCGTTCAGCGGAGACATTTTCTTTTGAAGGAAACTTCTTGTGCAGTCACAGCTACATACAAAAAGAGACACTAATGGACGCCTCCTGTAAACGGAGAGCGATGTTCCCCTTCTGCCTTTTTCATGTTTCTTTGGCTGTAACACTGGAATATGGAGACAGACAGCAGATCCAGTGTTTTTATATGGTGGGATTGAAGACGACGCCTCGCTCTCGTTGAGCGGTGCTGTTGGTGTTTGCTGTGTGAACTGGACCCACGACACACGACGCCGTGGTTTAGATGCATCCTGGTTCCATGAAGGTGATGTTGGAGTAATTAGAGTCCTCGCCTCCTCAGACCTGCTGCTTCCTTGCGGCCTCTTTTGCCCCTTTTTCCTTTTTCCTCTGTCATTTGTGTCTCTAATAAAATCCAGTTTAACTCAGTTGTCATTGAATTACGTGTGCAATTGAATCAGGGCGCACCGCTTGGTTTCATTAGCTGCACCATCGTCCCTGGAACACTTGACGAGCCGCCTGTCGAGCTGATGTCTGAGGATGGGCTGTGTTGACTCAGACGCAGGGAGGAAACATGTTGTGAGCCGTTTGGGCAAAGATACGACTCGACAGCTGCATTTCCTCAACCTCCGCACTGCTGCTGTCCTGCAACCACTGTGTCTCTGCGAACTTCATCGAAGCAGCAGAGATGCTTTTTAACAAGTGAATCTGCTCTGAATGAGTTTCGGAGGCTGCGGGTTCGACGCCGGCAGCTTCGAAGCACACGCTCGGCTCCTCGGTTCTTTAATTAATGCATGAATCCTAATCAAAGGAGGAAGACGGGGGGGATTATACAGCACTGACACATGCAGTGAGTCATATGGCATTTCACTTTAATTAACCGGCTGCTTTGATGAAGGGGATGTATTTTATATTTGTGTTTAGTTTAGAGTGAAGCCCGGCCCACTGTTGTAGAGTGCAGCAGACTCCGTTACCATGGTTACAGATGATGCAGATGTGTCCGTGTGTGAGAACGAGGTGACCTGAGGAGTCGACGCTCGGCTGCTTCCTCCTCGCGCTGAGAAACTGGTCGTTGCTTTAAATGCTTTACATCCAGTTGAAAGCCTTTACTCTGGTGAACGACAGCGCGCTTCAAGCCTGCGGCCGCGGAAAAACAATTGGTTTGTGATTAGAGCTCAGCTCCTCGTGATTGAAGCGACTCCGCTCTGCAGGTGTTAATTGGCACATTCGTAATGATTAAACAATTAAAGTAAACAAACCCACGTATCCCACCGGCGGCAGAATCAAGCCGCTAAATGGTTATTGAGTTGATTGCACATTGTGGTGTAATAACTGGAGCTTGTCCCTGACGCCGTGAGACAGGAGCTGCACCGTGACCTCCCCACAGGCAGGCGGCGCCGTGACCTCGCGCCGTGACCTCTGCGTCTGCAGCCGGGGCTCAGAGGCCTCACGCCTCCTCCTGAGTTGGTTCTCAGTGGGTTTTAAATCATAAAAAGTTCAGTGTGAAGTTTGGGGCTCGTTGATGTTTTAGTCAAATAAGAAGCTTTGTCTGAACACTTGCTGCTAAGCTAATTCAGCTAATGTGATCATTTTATGTAGTCAGACACACAACTTATGATTTATTGGAGACCAACATTCATGTTAAAACCTGGAAAGTTTGTTTTTTCATCTTTGTTGACAAGAATAAAATGACAGCATATTATCCCTGAAACAAAGCAAATGCTTGGCTGTAACTTCAAAGTATTTGCTTTCATTAGTCTTTTAAAACTCAAAGCTGCTTCGGCTCCGCTGTCGGAGACGCGGTGACTTCTCTTTGAACCGTCCTCGTCCCGCTTCGTGTTCCTCCGCGTGTAATTATTCATAAAGGCTGTAAGGGAGCTGTAATTACCCCTCCCCTTGTCTTTGTAGGTGTCAGTGTCTGGGGCGTCAGAACCCACACTATCGGCCCATTATGGCACAACGACCTCTTTTTATTGTGCTCCGATCACATTGACTCCAGACGGAGCATCTCTTTGCTTCCCTGCGTGTGTGAGTGACGTCCGTCTGCTCGTCCGCCATCATTTCCTGCTCCGCGGCGGCACGTTGGCCTCGTGCCCTCCCCTCGTACTTCATCCGTCCCCCCTCTGCTCCGCGGCCGCTGGGACACTTAATTCAGGTGAATCCAGACTATTTAATATTATGGTTTGGAACTTCCACAGGGGCGCTAATGACTCATCTGATGTCTGCTCTGATAATTGCACCCTGTCAAACACGAGCCCAGTCCCAAGTCTTCTGTGCCTTGTGTTATTTGAATTTATTGCTTGCTGCCAATGGATAATTGCTGAGATGATCCTTCTCTCTGCTTCTCAATCATCTGCCAGTCAATGAGATGAGTGCTCCTGCTGTGGTGTCCTTGACCACACGCAGCTTTACGGCCGCTTCCTGACGTCAGTCAGTCTGAACGAAGCCGTGAAAATACGCAAGGTTGATGAAAAAGCTTCAATTAGACATTGATTCATTCACTCACTCACTCATGGCTGTGGAGTTAATTCAGCTGCTGTGTTTGGAGACCAGAAATAGCTGCTGCCTTCCTGTTTTTTTGCCTCAGATTTGTTGATCTGTTGCTTTTCGTTCATGCTGTTGATGCAGATCAGTGCCGCCGGCCCACAACGTGTCCACTCGTTACAGGTGGATCCACAGAACCACGAGGACACACAGGCAGCAGCGGAGACGCGTCCGTCGGGGAACAACTGAAGGGTGATGTTTTACGCTCATTCTCACTTCTTACAGAGGAGCAGGGTTCACGTTCGAGCAGAGACGCTGCCGCCTTTTCAAACGCAGCTCACACAGTTTGAGTCGATTATCACCTAATCAAAACTGCCTGACAGATTCTGGCTGTTTATATGAGGCCATGATTGATGCATATGAATGAAAGAATCACATTTATTTGTAAAAATGCAAGATTTCTGCTCCTCTGGTGCGTTTCCATTATCTTTTTAAAATGTATTTGAACTTAAGTGGGCATATTTGCTTTCAGCCGACAATAAGATACAGTGTTTACCCTTCACTTAGTGCTTTCCTGTGCCCTGACGCTTAATAAGTGGGTTGTTGTTGTTGGCTGAGATGGAAAGTTGAGTTTAGAATCTTAATCTTCTGCTTCCTTTCCTTTCACTTTAAGCCAAATGTGTCTCAGCAGGGGGTCATTGAGAAGAAGGGTCAATAAAGCATTTAATCAAGTTGGAACAAAAGAGAGGTCGTCTCTGAATGTGCAAGAAGAAGCAAAGACCGTTTGAATACAGAGTCAACTTTTATTTTCAATAAGATCAAATGTACAAATTTAAAGTTAATAGATAAATGTCAACAGATTCACTGGGTAACAAAGCAACACAAAAGCTGCAGCGACAGCACATCACACAGTATAAGTTAGACGTCTGTGACCAACAGTCACCGTGTACACGTTACCGCACGGCTGCATGAGTGCGAGTCTGAGGCGACTAAAGCAAACGCAGCGAAGCATCAGAGTAATAAAGCTGACGTCACATCAGCATGAACAGCTTCCACGAGGTCACATGACACTAAACACACACCTCAACACTGACGGTAAACCTGCACAACTATGTACAAGCCTTCACAGGGTGTGTGTTGGACCCACAGTGGGGGGTCCACTGTAGCATGAGGCCCAAATCAACATGTAAGTGTGTGGGTGACATCTTATAAACCTCTGGTGAAATACGCCTGCGTGGAGTCAGGACTGTAAATATTAAAGCCTGGAGCTCAGCGTTGTGTCCTCCTCACTCAGAACCACACGCAGCCTCAGCAGCGTCTGCAGCGTCTGCAGCGTCTGCAGCGTCTGCAGCGCCTGCAGACGCTGCAGACGCTGCAGCGCCTGCAGCGTCTGCAGCGTCTGCAGCGTCGGCGCCGTGGACAATGCGCTCGAGGCCGCGATAACGTCCTTCACAGTAAAAATAGGAGCTGCTTTGTGAGTGAAGGTTCAGGTGTGAGTCACGCTTTAATGGACCATCTGCCCTGAGAACGGGGGGGGGGGGGGGGCAGCGTCCAGCTGCTAAAGCCGCACGGGGACCGGGTCGTGTGTGAAAACACGAAACCTCTGAAGAGAAAATGACGATGAGATCGAAAGAAAGCTATAAATCCCAACACTGACGAGCTGCTGAGTCTTTGGTTTGTGGAGCCGGAGCGTGGACGCGTCGGGTCAGGTCCGAGTCCGGGTCCGAGTCCGGGTCCGGGTCCGGGTCCGGGTCCGGGTCCGGGTCCGAGTCCGGGTCCGTCTACGCGCCAGCCGGACCTGGTGATGGCGGTTCTGTTCGCGGCCTACGTTCTGGATGGAGCTGTGTGACGTTCAGTCGTTTTCCATGAACCCACTAACAGACTCCATCAGCCTCGCGTCCCCGCCCTCTGACCTCTGACCTCAGGCATCGCTGAAGCCGCCCCTCGCGTAGCCACAGGCCTCTGAGAACATGGCCTTCTGCTCGGACAGCAGCTCGTCGGTGACGGTGAGCTCCTCCAGCTCCGTGGTGAAGTGCTCGGCGCTCTCGGCGACGGAGGCGTCCTTGGCGGCGCTGTAGGCGAGCGCCACGCTGTAGGCGGCCGGCCGGTCCGCGCGCCCGCGCCCGCGCCCGCAGCCGCAGATCTTGCGGAAGGCGGCGCGGAACTTCTGCGACATGGCGTTGTAGATGAGCGGGTTGACGGCGCTGTTGAGGTAGATGCAGGTCCGGCAGAAGAGCAGGAACCAGCGGTCCAGGTAGGGCTCGGCCAGGAAGGAGTTGACCACCACCAGCGTGCGGTAGGGCGTCCACAGCGCCGCGAACAGCACCACCACCACCGCCAGCATCTTGGTCACCTGTGGGGGAGGGGGGGGGCGTCACTATGACGACGACAACAGTAAAGCTCGCATTTTAGCTGGAACAGGACGTACCTGTCTGCGGGACGTGGCCGTGGAGCTGGAGTGACGCGAGTTCTTGCAGCTGCTGACTTTGCCCGGCGCGTGGCCGTTCTTCTTCTTGTCTTTGGGGTCGGACGGCAGCGGGTTGAGGAAGAGGATGCGCGCGATCAGCCCGTACATCACGGCGGAGAGCAGCAGCGGCAGCACGAAGAAGACGCCGAAGTCGAAGAAGTAGATGGGCAGGTAATACTTCCTGGGGACCCGGTAGGCGCAGGTGGTGATGGTGATGTTGTCGTACTCCAGCGTCTGGATGTCCGACAGGTAGAACCACATCACGCAGTAGAGCGACGTGAAGGCCCACACCAACACTATGATCTTCTTGGCTCTGGATAAAGTGCAGAGAAACTGCGCTTTAATCGGGTGGCAGATGGCGATGTAGCGCTCTATGGTGAAGGCGGTGATGGAGCAGGAGGACGCGTTGATGCCGAGGTACTGGAAGTAGGTGATGCTGAGGCAGCCGTAGTGGCCGAACACCCACGACCTGAAGATGCTGTCGGCGACGGCCGGCAACCCGGCGGCCGTGAGCACCATGAGGTCCGCCACGGCCAGACTCACCAGGTAGCAGTTGGTGGGCGTGCGCATGTGTTTGGTGGTGAGCACCACCAGGATCACCATCACGTTGCCCACGATGCCGAACGCGCAGATCACGAGCAGCAACAGGCTGCTCAGCACTTTGTACTGGACGCTGTAGTCGGTCCACGTCCCCAAAGTGTGCTTCTCTGACGGTTCCGTGAAGTTCCCCATGTTCGACGCGTCCGACGGCGCCAAAGGAGATTTTACGCGCGGCGAAAGCGAGTGAAAAAGGAACTCTACAGGTCGGAAAACGTGCGGCTCCACAACAAACGGCGTGGAAGTGGAAGCAGGCGCGTGCGGTGCGTCAAGTCCGCGTGCAGTGATGAAGAGCGGCTCGCGCTCCGCCGTCGCGCTGTGCGTAAAGAGCGATGCGTCGCCGTGGGCTCGTCGGAACAAAGTGTCTGTGAGACAGACGGCGGCTCGGTTTTGAGCCGCGCTTTTGGCACGAGCTCGCTTTACGCACGCGGTGGGATTAGCCCATTCCTGCGTATTGGAAACCAGACGTCCCCGTGGACGCGCACTAGAACGAGAGCGCGTCCACGTGACGCTCTGACATCAATAATCATGTACAAACACCGGTTTTAGTGCACACTGAGCAGCAGTGAACGCAGCGGGACCGTTCCCCTCATTAGACAGCGTCCATACGTTCATTCATTCATGTGAATGCGATGACAATGAATATGACAGCCTCATAGACGTTCAGTCATTTTCCACGTGTGCTCTAATCTGCGTTTGTGTGTTTCCACCCACAGACTCCAGCCTGTGGAGCCTTAAATCCTCTGACCCCTGATCTGCCTCTGAGCTGACCTCGGATCTGCCTCTGGCCTCTGCTGAACCTCGGGCAGCTTGTGGCTCCTGAACGCAGCCCAGCAGCTGCTGCTTAACGTGCTCCTGTTCTGCTCGTCCAGCCTCAACATGAAGCCTGTGTTCAGGTCCAGATGAGCGTCCTGTAACTCAGCCTTCACAAAAAAAAAAAAAAAAAACCCAAAAAACTCAGCCTTCACAAAAAAAAAAAAAACCCAAAAAACTCAGCCTTCACAAAAAAACAAACAAAAAACCCAAAAAACTCAGCCTTCACAAAAAAAAAACAAAAAAAAAAAACCCCAAAAAACTCAGCCTTCACAAAAAAAACAAACAAAAAAACCCAAAAAACTCAGCCTTCACAAAAAAAAAACAAAAAACTCAGCCTTGACTTCCACGCTGCTGAAACACTTCATGCTGAACATATACTGTCAGATAAAGTACTAGTCATTTACTGTATGGCTGTGTTGTATAGCTGTGTGTGTGAGCTGTGTTGTATAGCTGTGTGTGTGAGCTGTGTTGTGTTACTGGACCTTTGCCCGTGTTCTCCACTCTTTTCGTGGCTTCGTTTCCTGCTGCAGGTGGAACACACTCATTGAAGCCCACATGAAAAGCACAAGCGCTGGGCTCCCGCGTGACCTCCTCGCGGCCGTTCTGGCCGGCGAGTCGGGGCTCCGCTCGCTCGTCTGTTTCCAGCTCAACGCTGTGGAGGTGGAGACGCTCCTCCACACCAACTGTGCTCGTCCTCCAGGAGCCGACGGAGAGCGGTGACGACGCGATCACGCCAACACGCACTTTACTCATGGGCTCATTGGGCGCCTGGTGCCAACAGCCGCCCGTGGTACGCAACAGGAGGAGTGAGAGGACGGGGAGTTGCGTAATAGACGCACACACACACACACATGCACACACTGAGACACACACACACACACACTGAGACACACACACACTAAGACACACACACACACACTGAGACACACACACACTGAGACACACACACACACACTAAGACACACACACACATGCACACACTGAGACACACACACACACACTAAGACACACACACACACACACTAAGACACACACACACATGCACACACTGAGACACACACACACACACACTAAGACACACACACACACTAAGACACACACACTAAGACACACACACACACACTAAGACACACACACACACACTCACATACACACACAAACACACACTAAGATACACACTCACATACACACACACACATACTAAGGCACTCACTAACTCACTAACTCACTCTCTATTCTTTCATTGTCTTCATAACATGTGAAAAATAGAGTCAGTCTCAAATTCTTCTGTCACTTTTTTCGTTAAGTCTTGTGTGAAATCAGTATCTTTTATTATTTTGCTGATTTTTTTATTGCAGCAGATCATTTTAGAAGACTTCACGAGCCGTAAATTAATTTAAATGTTTTATAAATAGACTTGAACCTTCAAAGACTTTTAACTGCTTCTTTATAATTTCATAATTTATATCAGATTTTTATTCCAGGTGTTTTTAAATATGAGCATCAGTGGTTGAACAAACTGACATTGTTTCATCAGGAGAAAGAGTTTTACTGCCACCTTAAGGACGAACCTGAGCAGTTCACACTCTGTGCTGTTTTTTTTATCTTAACAAAGGTGCAGTGAAAATGAAACTAACCACAGAGATTAAGCTGAGGCTCCTGATGATCATCTCTCATTGTTGGCAGCAGTTCACTCTTGTTCTATTGTAGTTACTCATATATTAATATGAAAACTTTTAAATGCTTGACTGAAAAGCCATTTTTTGTGACATATAATAAAACAGATTGAGATTTATTAAGCTGTTTAGCTTTGGTTCCCAGTTTTTGTGGCTGTGCTCAGATTAAACAAGTACAAAAGCACAGGAACTGATGTTGTGTAACTTTCTTTCTGTTTGTTTTATATTTAGAAAGAGGAGAAAAAGCAAAGGAGACACGTCGCCTGTTTCCACATGAAGCCAGCAGCAGGAACACGTGCAGCCGAGGAGCAGAGGACTCAGAGACTCACAGACCATTACCTTTGACACTAACACGAGGCGTCAGCGCCGTGTGCTCCGCTCACAATCAGCAGCGGCGCTGCCTAGTTCTGACAAACACACTAAGACGTGATCGCGTTCTCCGCAGGTACCTCATGAATATGGAGAACAGCAGCCTAATGAGAGTCTGCAGCATGTTTGCCTTCATGTCAGCGAGTGTCTGTTCCCAAAACTCACAAAGCGCGAAATGAGGCCGTTCCTCAGAGTTCTGCTGCTGCAGCTCCACACGTACGGGGTGTGGACGGTAAATCACACCATGTGTTCGTGGGCACTGCCTGCATTTACACAAACCA